>NC_052308.1:49349251-49649251 GCF_016432855.1 Salvelinus namaycush
CCAAGTCAAATGAATTTATGGTGTTTCAGAATTCTTGTATCTAAACCAAAGTAGAACACTTTGTTCTATACATCCGTTGGGGTCTCTATAGCCTTCAATATGAGGTCCTAAACCGAGCATTAAAGCACATCCTTGTAGCTGTGTGGGCTAATATAGTTAAAAGGTTTACCCTGGGGTAAGTTAAGCCAATGGCCATGGAGTAAGTTGAGGGAAAGGTTGAGCAAATGTAAGTGTTTTCTTCCCAGGTGTAATTGCAAGGCATTATCGCTGTGAAGTGAGGTAACAAAATTGGGCTGGCCCATGTTAAAAGTGTTTAAATAATTACAAGAAAAAAAAGAGCTTTGGTGATTGTGTTGAATTGTGTTTGGGAAATAAACTCCTAACTTACCCTGTCCCGTGGCTCGACTTGACCCATACTCAGGTTAAGTTGTGCCAAGAGACCCCTTTTTTTGGACAAGCTATGTTTTCAAAACGAATATTTTGATGAATTCTGATTTTCCAGTGATACACAACATCCTGAAATATATGTAGATATCTTTGTTAAAAAGAACACCATATTTCCGTTGGAGTGATGCTGAATGTACAAAAATGGATCAACTTACCCCACTCTCCCCTACGTTTGTGAGCATGTCACGACTCTTCTGGAAACCTCTTCCCTATACTAACTCTGCCTCGCAAGAAGGATCGCTAACCCTGAGAACGCTACAGCCCCAGAGCCTAGGGCAGCCCCGTCAGGAATGACATGTTAACTCCGTGAAAGACTATAGCAACAAACAGTGTTTCTCCCATTTCCTCCATGACCACCGGATTCTGGGGGTCGCATGTAATACCATCGCGGGTCATGGTGAATTTGGCACAGCCCAGTTACGTGGTTGTCACTTTGAATGATGGCAAAAATCTTGCAGGCCTGTGCGTTTACGGTCCAAGAGCAACAGTTGGGTCAGTTCAACGTCTGTTAATCCTTTTTTTTTTTTTTTTTACTCCCTTCCCTCAAACTTATTTTGGGAAATAAAGCTGCCAGAAAACGTACGGCACACTGGCTTCTCACTCCACTTCGTCCTGTTTGACTTGGAAATGATTTCCTTTTCCCGAAGCAATAATCCAATCAGGCTAAACTTCATTCAGAGTTTTTTTGATATACGAGAAAGGGCGAATGGAGCGGTGATTCAATTCTTGTAGTCAGATCTCCAAATTTGATTTTGCCTCCAGGGGAAGTCGTTGTTTTTTGGGGGGCGCTTTAGCCGGCAGGTTAGGTATCACTGTGAAAGGAGAGCGGGGAGGAAATGTGTGCTTGTAATTGGTTTATCTGTATGTAATGTTTCTTTCACCTCCGAGTAATGGAGTATTCCTTTTCCCCTCTGTCTCTTTACTGATTGGAGTGGACACAGAAGCTAATGCACTGGATTCCTATGGTCAAGCTGTGCAGACTGAACAGAGTATACAGTGTCTAGGCCTACTGTCAAAGTAAAGCTGCGGACCAAGTCTGTTTGTGTAAAGCCTTAATGTGTGGCCAATGTTTATGCTTATTTGTGTTTGTGTGAGATTTAGCCTAACTAGCCTATACGGGTTTTCAATTGACCTATACAGGTTCTCATTGGCTGTACTGCCCTTGGATACGGAGAGGCCATCATGGATACAGACTAGGTTTTCAGGGATTGGGGTCTGGGTTTTCAGGTATACTGTAGGTACAGAACTCAAGGAGGTCAACTGGTCTGGGCCTAGCCAAGTGACCAGACGACTACGGAGCATTCCTGGGAGGCCGTCATCTGTTTACTGGAGTCGACTCCCACACACAACCACCATCTCATTCAATCAAGCCCAAATCATTCATTCAGTCAGTCAGTCAGACACACACACACAGAGAGAGACAGAGACACACAGAGAGAGAGAAAGGGGACAAAAAGATATAGGACAATTGAAGGGAAGAATGAGGGAGAAAGAGCGAGAGAGGAAAAGAGCGAGACAAACCCAGAGAAATCACCACAAACAAGTGCTCGCAAGCCTCTGTGCTCCCTGAGAACTGATGGAATGTGACTAATGATAATAAGCCACAAATGGGGGGGATAAAAAAAAGAGAGCCATTAATTACAGGGCTTGCCCATATTCCCCATTCAACACCCACTCATTCAAAGACCGGGGGAGAGAGGGAAGAATGGAGAAGGAGAAGTGGACTCCCAACCCATCCCATTTCACACTCGCACACCCTTTCCTTTGCTCGACAGAAAAGCGGGACAAAAATCAGGTCTGCAGAGTGCACACGGCCTTCTGCGGTCAGTCACTTCCTAACATCAACAAAGAGCGTTTACAAAGGATGCTTTAGAGCCCATGTTCAATTACACAAACACTGGCATCGATGTACCCTCCCCAACCCCACCCCTTTTCACAGTGCAACTGTTACAGCACACACAGGGAACCCTGTGATATACAAACTGCTTAAACCATTCGGGGAAGCTCGTAAAGGCTAGCCGACGAGGGTCAGTACAAATGTACGCCATTGTGCTTTAAATAAGCAAAAGCATCAAGTGGCGTGAGTGGGGAAAATACGACATCGTTAGTCAGCCTTAGCTTATCACCAAACATCTGTCTGATCACGCCCCTGTATGTTTTCATTAGGATATATCAGAGGGTGATATGTACAGCTTCCATTTCTGAGGGAGCAAACAATTATGGGTGTGACTAAAGGGACGTGATTGACTGGCATGTCAACCCAAACCCCTAACCCCGGGAGACCCCTAATGAGGGTCCAAAAAGCAGCTAAAAATGTCCTTCTACTTTGAGAGTATTTTTTGTAGATTGTTGACAAAAGAAAAGACATTTAAATCAATATGAATCCCACTTTATAACATAAAAATTTTGATAAAAGTCCAGGGCAGCAGCCAATGGGAATCCATAATAAATACAAATACTTTCTGAAGTCACTGTACGAGTTTCTTTGACACTGTCATTGGTGAGATACTGCATACGGCAGGTCCAGAATCTGACCAACTGTAATATCTACTGTAGTGTCTCACACCCAAGAATCACAAAGTATGTTGAGTGGGAAGGAAGAAGTTGCTTGTAAAAACTAAAAGTACAGGGGCGTGGTGGAGCACCATTTGGGGGAGTGTCCCAAATCACTTTCTTGAACTTCCAGATTTGTTTGTTGGACCATCTGGGGGTGTATCCGGATGATCTTCTTGGACCCCCCAGAAGGTCCAAAAAACAAATCTGGAAGTTCAAGCTCTGTAAAATTGGTTGTTGATCATTGCTAGACAGCCATTTTCAGGTCTTGCCATAGATTTTCAAGCAGATATAAGTCCAAACTGTAACAAAGCCACTCAGGAACATTCACTCTCTTCTTGGTAAGCAACTCCAGTATTTTGCCTTGTGTTTTAGGTTATTGTCCTGTTGAAAAGTGAATGAATCTCCCAGTGTCTGGTGGAAAGCAGACTGAACCCAGGTCTTCCTCTAGGATTTTGCCTGTGCTTAGCTCCATTCCATTTATTTTTTATTCTGAAAAACTACACAGTCCTTAACTATTACAAGCATACCTATAACATGATGCAGCCACCAATATGCTTGAAAATATGGAGAGTGGTACTCAGTAATGTGTTGTATTAGATTTGCCCCAAACATAACACTTCGTATTCAGGACAAAAAGTGAATTGCTTTGCAACATTTATTGCAGAATTACTTTAGTGCCTTGTTGCAAACAGGACGCATGTTTAGGAATATTTGAATTCTGTACAGGCTTCCTTCTTTTCACTCTGTCAATTAGGTAAGTATTGTAGAGTAACTACAATGTTGTTGATCCATCCTCAGTTTTCTCCTATCACAGCCATTAAACTCTAACTGTTTTAAAGTCACCAATGGTGAAATTCCTGAGCGGTTTTCTTCCTCTCCAGCAACTGAGTTAGGAAGGACGCATGTATCTTTGTAGTTACTGGTTGTATTTATACACCATCCAAAGTGTAATTAATAACTTCCCCATGCTCACAGGGATATTATTTTTACCCATTTACCAATAGGTGCCCTTCTTTGCGAGGTATTGGAAAACTTCAGTGGTCTTTGTGGTTGAATCTGTGTTTGAAATTCACTGCTCGACTGAGGGACCTTACAGATAATTGTGTGGGGTACATAGATGAGGTAGCCATTTAAAAAAATCATGTTAAACACCATAATGGCACAGACAGACCATAAAACTTATGTGACTTGTTAAGAAATGTTCTACTCCTGAACTAATTTAGGCTTGCCATAACAAAAGGGTTGAATACTTAGACTCAAGACATTTCAGGTTTTCATTTTTAGTAAATTTGTAAAAACATATTTTTAAACATAAATCCACTGACATTATGGGGTATTTATTGTGTGTAGGCGAGTGACGAAAAAAATCTAATTTAATACATTTTAAATTCAGGCTGTAATACACCAAAATGTGGAAAAAGTCAAGTGGTGTGAATACTTTATGAAGGCACTGTATCTGTGACAGCACACACCTAGTCACTGGGCAGCAGTATCTAAACATCCCTTTTCAGGACCCTGTCTTTCAAAGATAATTCGTAAAAATCCAAATAACTTCACAGATCTTCATTGTAAAGGGTATAAACACTGTTTCCCATGCTTGTTCAATGAACCATAAACAATTAATGAAAATGCACCTGTGGAACGGTTGTTAAGACACTAACAGCTTACAGACGGTAAACAATTAAGGTCACAGTTATGAAAACTTAGGACACTAAAGAGGCCTTTCTACTGACTCTGAAAAACAGCAAACTAAAGATGCCCAGGATCCCTACTCATCTGCGTGAATGTGCCTTAGGCAGGCTGCAAGGAGGCATGAGGACTGCAGATGTGGCCAGGGCAATAAATTGCAATGTCCGTACTGTGAGACGCCTAAGACAGCGCTACAGGGAGACAGGATGGACAGCTGATCGTCCTCGCAGTGGCAGACCACGTGTAACACCTGCACAGGATAGGTAGATCCGAATATCACACCTGCGGGACAGGTACAGGATGGCAACAACTGCCAGAGTTACACCAGAAAAGCACAATCCCTCCATCAGTGCTCAGACTGTCCGCAATAGGCTGAGAGAGGCTGGACTGAGGGCTTGTAGGCCTGTTGTCAGGCACATCCTCACCAGACATCACCTGCAACAACATCACCTATGGGCACAAATGCACCACAAATGCATCACTGGACCAGACAGGACTGTCAAAAATGTCTCTTCACTGACGAGTCATGGTTTTGTCTCACCAGGGGTGATGGTCGGATTCGCGTTTATCGTAGAAGGAATGAGCGTTACACCGAGGCCTGTACTCTGGAGCGGGATCGATTTGGAGGTGGAGGGTCCGTCATGGTCTGGTGCGGTGTGTCACAGCATCATCGGACATTGCAGGCAATCTCAATGCTGTGCGTTACAGGGAAGACATCCTCCTCCCTCGTGTGGTACCCTTACTGCATGCTCATCCTGACATGACCCTCCAGCATGACAATGCCACCAGCCATACTGCTCGTTCTGTGCGTGATTTCCTGCAAGACAGCAATGTCAGTGTTATGCCATGGCCAGCGAAGAGCCCAGATCTCAAACCCATTGAGCACGTCTCGGACCTGTTGGATCGGAGGGTGAGGGCTAGGGCCATTCCCCCCCAGAAATGTCCGGGAACTTGCAGGTGCCTTGGTGGAAGAGTGGGGTAACATCTCACAGCAAGAACTAGCAAATATGGTGCAGTCCATGAGGAGGAGATGCACTGCAGTACTTAATGCAGCTGGTGGCCACACCAGATATTGACTGCTACTTTTGATTTTGATCCCCCCTTTGTTCAGGGACACATTATTCCATTTCTGTTAGTCACATGTCTGTGGAACTTGTTCAGTTTATGTCTCAGTTGTTGAATCTTGTCATGTTCATACAAATATTTACACATGTTAAGTTTGCTGAAAATAAACGCAGTTGACAGTGAGAGGACGTTTCTTTTTTTGCTGAGTTTATATGATTATAAATGTTTTCATTATTACTCATGAGTTGAATCTTTGAAAGGCCATGTTTATTCCTAACGTAATTGCCCAGGTGTTAACTTGCATAACTTGTATGATGTCGGTGCTTGTGAGAGAAGTACTGTATAAGTTAACTAGGCTGTATCACATCTGGCCATGAACGGGAGTCCCATAGGGCGGTGCACAATTGGCCCAGCGTTGTCTGGGTTAGGCCGGGGCAGGCCGTCATTGTAAATAAGAATTTGTTTTTAACTGACTTGCCTAGTTAAATAAAAATAAACTAGACCGCTGTGTCCAGTTAGTTCAAGTAGCCTTTATTTATCAGTGAGCTTCAAACATTTTATTCTAAGACTCTGAACTGAGTCATGTTACAGTTTGTAATATGTTACAATCAACGCCTGCCAAAATCTTTAAAAAGTTGGCCACAGATTGTTATTTTCTGCATCAGACTTGACTCTTCTTCCAAAACTCTCTTGAAAGAGCTGAGTAGAGTTTCACTGTTTATTTAATTTATGATATTGAATTGTTACTCACCATCAGTCCCTCTTTATAAAGACACTATTTGAGCCCTTTCAATCTGAGCAAGTCATAACATTACCATTACAGAGATAGCCTTTCAAGTGTTATTGATAGTCCACAGACGGTACAAGTCGTTTCATGGCTTCTTCCCCAGCCTTTCCAGACGGAGTTGGGTCGCGATACAAGTAGTGCCCCACGAATAACTGTTCCCCAGCCTGCCAGTTGGCCTGACCGCTTGCCTGGCTAGTTATTTATAGAGAACAATGGCCACTGAACTGAAGAGAACACATTCCTCCTCGGCAGCTCAGTTGATTACATTTCTGATAGGGAGATTACTGTGTGTGTGTTCTTCCGGAAAGTTCTTCTCTACTGGTACAAGACTTAAAAAATGACCATATTTTTAAAAATTAGCCCCTTTTAGGGAGAAGTTTGTTCTCACACTCTTTTGGTCATGTTCCACTGCTCTGGGGGAAGAGAAACTTGTCACTAGGAGAGGGGACGGAAGTTCCCATGGCTATTAAACTTTATGGCCCCTGAGGAGGAGGAGTGACTCCTGTGTGAGGGAGGCTGATGAGTTGTCAGAGGGATGGATATCCGGAAGACAGCGGCTTGGTTGAGGGAATCCACCTTCTTTCAGGGGGACAGATATTGGCGTGACATATGAGAACTTTGATCAAACTACTCCCTCTGTCTGTGTTGCGCTCACTACAGTTAATGTTAAAACTAAGGAGCTCGGAAGGTTCTTTCTCTGAAAACTTACTTCTAAAGCAACTAAACAAACGTTACTCTGTAAACTTATGCATTTGAGATCTAGAAATAAAAATATGTTAAAAAAGGAGTTATTGTGGGGACACAATCAGATGAACTAATGTATACCCTGTGAAAGTAACCAATTATTCTGCTTTACTTCCATAATCCCCTAATCTTTTGAATGGGCTTGACGATTATATCATCGAACTCGTGAAAACAGTCATTTAAGATGCGCTATATATCAAATTAAATGTTTTGATTCATTTACTTCCGCAAGATGCACTACATTTTTTCCCATTAAATACCATTTAAAAAAAGGCTACTTCCTGGAATACCGACGAGTCACTTGCATAGCATATAGACGCCAACAGCTGCCAGGAAGCTATGAAGTGTAGGCCTAAAACTCATGTGAGTTTAACTACACTCAAATAGAGACAGGTGGATGTCATTGCAATGTATTCAAAATGATCTACTGTTTTCACACCTTAACAAGTGTGTCGGATGATTCATCTATGATTTAGCTGAGATTTCTCTCTTTCGTGGAAACACACACAGACACACAGACACCCAACTCTTCTACCCCAAGTTCTGACATTGTTTGGGTATGAGTTGGTGCATTCCAGGGCTTTAGCTGACCAGCCAGCTGTCGCCATAGAAATTGCCAGAGTCTAGGGGTTTTATAACAGTAGAAGTTAAAACACAAGAGCTTAGAAAGGCCACTAAGTTCCTGTCTCTCTGAATTCATCTGCACCATATTAGCTGCTGTCACAGTCCTAAGATATGTGATTAGTTCATGTTCATCAAGCAAACATGCATGTGGAGAGATGGTGGAGGTGAGTCTATAACAGTTATGGTGGAGATGAGTCTATAACAGTTCCAGTTATACTGTAGGGTTGTCAGGAAAAGTCCATGTGATTGTGTGTGAGTGTATAACTGTGTGTGTGGGGGGAGGGTGGGGGGCTATAGTATGTACACGTGTACACACACCGGATGGAGTCTACAACATGTGTGAGTCAGGGTTTCGCTAGCCAGTAATATTTGGCTTTTGGCCTATGAAAAATTTGAAAAGCTGATAAATAAAATTGTCCAGGAGATGAAAAAAAACTTCATTTTGAAATAATGCTTTTTAGCCTATTACTTGATGTAAATACAGTACATTTGACTGGTCAATGCTTACCAGTCTGGAGGTAAATTTGCATAATTTAGTGGAATTAAATTGGTGCGTACAGGCTACAGTATATTCGTTCTGTATCTTATTTATCACACGCTTACAGCATACCAATACAGAGCCTTTGAGCGGAAAACTGTCAGACAGCGCTAGATGCTGCAGCATCTCAAACCACAACTGAAGACTGACCTCATCAGCGCGCCTCACACACCACTTTACTATGAGCTGGTGGCAGTAGGCTATGCATTTTGAAAAAGATATACTTAAATATTTTAAACCTCAACGTTTTAATACCTATGAGGCATGTCTTAACTTGCTTAAAAGTATCCTACTAGATCTCCTCCCTTTCGAAATTTCTAACGGATATTTTCATCTCTGTCACATGAAACCGTTCGGCATGTGCGGTGCACTTTTTAAAATGATGTTTTCCCGCTAATTGCATTATGGAACGAAAATTCGCGCGTAGCCTACTGCCTTGTGAGCATTGCTGCGCTTATAATTTGAATAAATAATAGTTAATGAACACGTTAAGCTAAATGTTCTCATCTGTTGCATCAGACTCATTGCTTTTTAATGTTTTTTTTTATGTAGCCTAGGCCTAATGGTTGTGGTTGTATGAATTTGGGATCTATCTTCCCACAACTGTCCCAGAGTCTGTTTGGAATAGGCTGTTTCCTTCTCGACAAGCTGACCAATATAATAGGTCACCTTTTCTACTATGAGGTATAGTAGATTGACGGGCTAGTGGTTTTGCTGTTCCTTACTCATCTTGCTGGCTGAGGAAAAGTAAAATGTTGACTGTTATTCAAACATCTTCAAAGTGCACAATAGAATTCGGAAAGAAGGACACACATAGACTTGCATGTCCTGTTCATATTAATTAACATAATCTAAGATGTGATTTCTGTCATCCTAAACACCGTGGGAAAACGCCCTAATTATGTTACACACCCAATGCCTATGGGTCCGGACAGATTTCGCAAATGTCTGGTAAATTAAAATGCCCAGTGCCACATTTTCCTAACCGAAACCCTGGTGTGAGTGTATAATTCCATTATTTAGGGTGGTCATCGCTGGTGGCAGCTGTCCAGAGGGGACAGTCATCCTGCCACAGTACAATAGTAGGGTGGGGACATTGACAGCAGGGCCAAGACCTCAAAAAGAGATACAAAAATAATCACTGAGTGCAACTCTGTCATTAGACACTAAGACCCTGGGTGTGTCTGAAATGGCACCCTATGCCCTTTATAGTGCACTACTTTTGAACAGGGACCGCATAGGGTTCTGTTCAAAAGCTGTGCACTAGTATATAGGGAATAGGGTGCAACTTCAGACACACATATACTTCAACCCTTTCATTAGATACTAAGACCCTGTGCTCCTAGACTGCATTTAACTGCTTACAGGTCTGACCAGTTCAAATGACGTAGGCCTCAATAGTTCAAAGGCCCCCAAAGAGTGATAATGGAACCCTTTTGGTCAGATAGGGGAGGGCAGACAGAGCGTGGAGGAAGGAACAAAAGCAATCATTAAACAGGGATGGAGCTTTTTCATCATGTACTACAAGATGACCTGGGGGGGGAAAATTACTCAAGGGGTATTAACAGAGAGAGCGAGAGATAAAGACAGTCAAAGCCACAGAATGAGACACAGAGAAACAGACTATTCAAATGGTCCAGTCATCATGCAGTCATATTACCACATACATAACATGTACAAGTACAATCAATCTACCATCTCACCAGTGTGAAACTTCCCTACTGCCAGTGTGCACTACCAATAGGTGGCACTATAACATGTTCACCATAGGAGAGTTTATAGTGTGCCATATAGGGAAGTCTTGGAGGTTCCAGTCTAGTGAATGGTACTTTTGTATGGCAGTGGCAGTTAGGTTGTGTTTGGTATTAGCGCAGTCTATTATGATATCGGCTTGCTTTGTAACAGAGCTCTACCAGGCGGTTGAGAAGTCAAAAGAAGGTCGTACCAGAAATGCCATAGTACAGGTATTCCCAAACTGGGGCCGCGCAATGCCGTTAGGGGTACACCAAAGACAAATGTGATTCACATTTTTTTTTTTTAATGTTATTCACATTTTCAAACAGTCCATTTATATTTTCCAACAGGGCTATACATTTGGGCGAGATTTTTTCTCTCACTTGAGTAGCCTCGTTTCACCGCCAAAAATAAAATTAAACCATCTAGTGTTCAGCAAAATAACAACACAATGTCAAATACAGGTAGCCTAGTCAAATAATTAACATCAAATTACATGAACCATTACTCTCTCGCGGGAATTCCACTAACGGTCCGTATGTAGCCAAACGTAGCTGCTGCTCATTCCGTTTTCTCGAAAATTGATAAATGGTTAAAAAAAGTAAGGCCCACGTCCATAGAGACGCATACCAGCTCTACTGGCAGTACTGCTACTACCAGCCGTACTACACCTGCACTTGTTGACAACAAGTTGTTCTGGTTCCACGAGCACATCCAATGCTAGCATCAGTAATTCTACATTTGTTGCTAGCCCAGCTAGCATGGACACTGACAGTTGTGAATCTGATGCAGCGCGAAGAGCTACTGCCCCCTTACCAGGGAAAGCAGCGAACAACAGACAGGGACGTTGGACCACTGAAGAGCCGCAAATGTGATAGCTACATTGATTTGGGGTTCACTTATATTGGGAGTAGTGCCTTTCCTCAGCCACAGTGTGTTATATGTGCAAAAGTACTCTCTCACAACTCGGAACCTTCACTCTTGTGCAGACATTTAGAAACAAAACATGGCAATTTGAAAAATAAACCACGGGAGTTTTTTGAGCGAGAATTAAAACGACTTTCGAGTATAAAAGCAACAGATACCATTAATAAGGGGCTAGAAGTGTCTTATATGGTGTGCTACCGAGTGGCTAGGACAGGCAAGCCCCATACTATTGTGGAGGACTTCATTCTTCCTCCTGCCGCAGATATGGTTGAGACAATTCCGGGGGGAAAGGCCCAAAAAAACTATACGGACAATGACTTCATCAAAAAACACTGTTTCACGAAGCATCAGTGACATGGCAGGAGATGTTTTGAAACAATTACTGCTTCGCATACAAGCCAGTGAATTCTATGGGTTACAGCTGGATGAGTCAACAGACGTGGCGGGCCTGACACAGCTCCTGGTATATGTCCGTTACTTTATAGGGGGGTCAATTAAGGAAGACATCCTTTTCTGCAAACCAGGACAACAGGAGAGGATCTTTTTAAAGTAGTGGATAGCTTTGTGACATCAAATGGACTTTGGTGGTCAAGATGTGTTGGTATCTGTACTGATGGCGCAAAAGCAAGCCATGACAGGGGGACATAGTGGAGTGGTAACGTGCGTGCAAGCAGTTGCTCCCGATGCCACTTGGGTACACTGCAGCATCCACCGAGAGGCTCTTGCTACGAAAGGAATGCCTGACAGCTTGAAAGACGTTTTGAAAATGGTTAACTTTGTTAAAGAAAGGCCCCCGAACTCTCGTGTATTTTCTGCACTATGCAATGATATGGGCAGCGACCATGTAACGCTTTTACAATATACAGAAGTGCGCTGGTAATCAAGGGGCAAAGTATTGGCACGTTTTTTTAAAATTGAGAGACGAGCTTAAAGTTCTTTACTGACCATCATTTTCACTTGTCTGACCACTTGCATTGCCTATCTGGGTGATGTTTTTTCTCAATTGAATGATTTGAATCTAGGATTACAGGGACTCTCCGCAATTATATTCAATGTGCAGGACAAAATTGAGGCTATGATTAAGAAGTTGGAGCTCTTCTCTGTCTGCATTAACAAGGACAGCACACAGGTCTTTCCATTATTGTATGATTTTTTGTGTGCATATGAACAACCTTACGGACAATGTCAAATGTGATATTGTGAAACACCTGAGTAAATTGGGAGCACAATTACGCGGGTACTTTCCCGAAACAGATTACACAAACAACTGGATTCGTTATCCCTTTCATGCCCTGCCTCCAGTCCATTTACCGATATCTGTACAAGAGAGCCTCATCAAAATTGCAACAAGTGGTTCTGTGAAAATGTAATTTAAATCAGAAGCCACTGCCAAATTTCTGGATTGGGCTGCGCTCAGAGTAGCCTGCCTTAGCAAATCGTGCTGTTAAGACACTGATGCCCTTTGCAACCACGTACTAAATACAGGCACAGACTGTGGGAAATTATTTAAGACGAAGACTCTCTCCAATACAACCCAACATTGCAGAGTTATGTGCATCCTTTCAAGCACACCGTTCTCATTAACCTGTGCTGAGTTATTCACAATTTGATGAACAAATAAGGTTTTAAATGTAAGATGGTTAAATAGAGAGCAAAATTATTGATTATTATCATCATATTATTATTTGTGCCCTGGTCCTATAAAAGCTCTTTGTCACTTCCACAAGAGCCGGATTGTGACAAAAACTCACTTATTCTTATGTTTAATAAATGTATTGTATAGTGTTGTGTGTGTGTGTGGCAGGCTTACAATGACGGCAAATGTGAGAGTGCGCTGACCCTGGTGCTAGAGGGGGTACGCAGCTGGAGGTTGAATGTTTGAAAGGGTATGGGACGATAAAAGGATTGGGAACCACTGCCATAGTAGAATGGACATTTGCTTAGCAATTTTACTCATCTAAAATAATATTACAAATATTGCTGTAGGTCTGCTTCATCCACTTTATAAAAAAATAAAAAAAGTTAAAAATTATTTTTTTTACCCCCTTTTTCTCCCCAATTTCGTGGTATCCAATTGTTAGTAGTTACTGTCTTGTCTCATCGCTACAACTCCCGTACGGGCTCGGGAGAGAGGAAGGTCGAGAGCCATGCGTCCTCTGAAACACAACCCAACCAAGCCGCACTGCTTCTTAACACAGCGCGCATCCAACCCGGAAGCCAGCCGCACCAATGTGTCGGAGGAAACACCGTACACCTAGCGACCTGGTCAGCGTGCACTGCGCCCGGCCCGCCACAGGAGTCGCTAGTGCGCGATGAGACAAGGATATCCCTACCGGCCAAACCCTCCCTAACCCGAACGACGCTAGGCCAATTGTGCGTCGCCCCATGGACCTCCCGGTCGCGGCCGGCTGCGACAGAGCCTGGGCTCGAACCCAGAGTCTCTGGTGGCACAGCTAGCACTGCGATGCAGCGCCACCCGGGAGGCCCTTCATTCACTTTTATAGGTAGAAATGGTGATTGAAGCAGACCTACAGTCATTCTTTAAAATTTAAATACATGCTTTCTAACTATTTATTTCATATTCCTACTCTTCAAGGTCTCTACTAACGGGAATGGTACAATTTTAATCCCTCACCAACTTAATTCCTGTCTTTTATCCCAAATCTTTGGTCACTGATTTTGAGTTTTCTTTAAAGCCCACTGAGTGGGCACAGTTATAGTGCCACAACACTTTTTTGCAGCTACCCGAAAGGATACATATTATGCTAATTAATGCAGGATGGCTGGGGGAGTTGACCGATAAAGTTCATGTGAAGATTTTTTTCCATATCCACTTCTAAATCCATTGTCAAAATATGCTCTACCAGCCAGTTGAGAATAGGGTTAAAGGGTTATTGGACAAGTTCAAGTAATCCCTTACCGTTTCAGTCGGTTTTCTTCCTTTTGGTGTCTAATGAACACGACCCAGATCTGTGTGTGAGAGGCTAGGTGGGTTGATATACCACTACTGGAACAATACATAAAAAAATGTCGGACATCTTTTGTTCTGGCAAGTAGGTTGTGGACGGACACACTGTACCAGTTTGCTGGTGATTACTGAGTACCCTACCACTCCCCGACAGGAGTAAGGGAGGGAAGGTGTGTCAGCAGTACACATGCACGCACACACACGTGCTTGGACCAGGCTGGGGAATTTCCACACTAACACACACACACACACACACACACACACACACACACACACACACACACACACACACACACACACACACACACACACACACACACACACACACACACACACACACACACACACACACACACACACACACACACACCTGAGCTAGACAGAGATTGGCATAAGGTTCATGTAGGATGCAAACTAGGGATTCAGCCTTTGTACACATCTCACCAATAGGCCTGTTCTGCAGAGGGCACACAATCATCAGTACAAGAGATCACTCGTCAGACACCTCAACAGATAACCCATTGATAAATCCCTGTTTATGGCCTATACAGTAATACCATATCACTCATGTGTCTCAGAGTGTGGTGAGTTACAGTAAGGTGTGATTTCTAGTCCCAACATGCAGAGGCATTATGACACACAGATCCAGGACAAAGTCTACTGGGTAGGACTATTGTATTCTTCCAGGATGAACAGAGTGAAAGAATCCCAAAAATACAGTGTGTGTGTGTTTATTCATACGTTTGTGTGTTTTCATGGAGCAAATGCTTTCGGAGTGAAATTACAGCTTGGGTTTTTAGATGCCGATTATGGAAGGGAGAAATATGTGCACATTCTCAGAAAGAATGTGCTACCGTCGCTGACACGGGGGGAGAAGCTGGAAAAAGTTAGCACATTTTTTTCTCTGGTCATTTTCATCACAACAGAACATACCAGCCACTGTAGCAACATGACCAACTATGGAAGAGACCAATAAGTGGAGGCTAACGGTTAGCAGTTAGTGGCTAATGCATCATGCTAACATTAGTTTGGCCCTAAATGCAGGGCATTCTAATAAGCACTTTTCAGGAATATAGCGACAACACCAACCACAGCTTGGCTTGGAATAGTATTCTTTACATCAACGAAAGGGAAAAAATGATTGCCATTACGCTAACTAGTCCTATGGAGCTTATGTACAGTACACACAGTGAAAGAGCAACCAACGACTATGAACATGTGACTTTTTGAACCAGAAATATCTACTTGAATATGGAAATGAAAATATGAATTTGAAGACAAATCCTAACTTGAGACGCACGCTGATAACTTTTCACACAAACACAACAAGCATTATTTAGCATTCCACCATCTCCCTGTGCATTTAAACATATTTATTCATGAATGTGTAGAGTCCTTGAATAAATTAAATGGAAGCCTGATAGTTATTTTGAGATTCACGGGGAGATACTCTTTGATGATGGTTGAAAGGCTTTGTGGGGCGGTGTGATGAGAGAGAGCTCTTTGCGAGACCGCCTGTTGTCCACGCACACACGCAAACACACACCATTTGAAAGGCCTCCTGTAGGCCTACTCTATTCAACTGAACCCACTGCACTGAACACACACACAAGATTGATGCGCCTATATATTACACAGATCGCACAAACTGTACCGAACCAGGTAACTTAACACCCATGGATGCACACACAAACACCAACCAACCCATCACACACACACAGCCCATCGCAGATCGCACACACTCCTCTCCAGTCTTGGCATTAATGCTGGCTCTGGTTTTTTTCCGAGGGTTGCGTTTCATCTAGGTCCTTGACTACTAACCAGGATTGATCGGAGATCTTCATCATGTCAAAGTACTGTGTGTTTGATGCAGTAAGTAAATGACGGAGCAAAGCTCTCAGAACTCTGTATACATACAGTATGCATGAATCAACCCCTATGAGAATGTTCCTCAGATAGCAGGCAAGGAGCATACACACACACACACACACACACACCTTCCTTCCTTTGATGGCTTATTAACCAACTGGGACACTATGGAGGAAGGGAGGTATGCATTGCTCTCCTGCCCCTATTCATCAAACGTCTCAGAGTAGTGCTGATCCAAGATCCGTTTGGCCTTTCCGATCATATTTAATAAGAGGGGAGACCTCATCCCAGACCAGCACTACAAGGGGTGTAAAAGTGTACGTTTAAGAGTAGGCTATAGAGAAATATCAAATCATCATACTGAAAACAGGAGAGTGAGTGAGAGAAACCTGGGTGAGAGTATGAGTACTGCTAAGTGGGTGTGTGAGTGAGCGAGAGAGGAAGAGTGAGAGCACCAGACAGACAGAGAGAGCGCCAGAGCACCAGGCCAGCTGCGGAGTGTGGGATGGGAACTGGGAAATGGAGTGAATGAGGGACAGCCCTGGAAAGAAACACAAATACTTTTCCTTCTCTCTCCAGCAGCAGCACGGGGCAGGCAACAGCTCTGCCTCTTGACACAGCAGGAAAAACAAGCAGTTATTTATAACGTCTGGGAAAGGGGACAACAACAAGCCAGCGGACAGATGGACAAAGGGGTGTACAGAGGAGGACTGGAATGGCCAGAGGAGTGACTCGCGAGAGGGGCGGAGAAAAGAGACTGAAAAATCTGATTAATAAAGAGAGAGAGCCAACTAATTCAATTTCTAATATCTCAGTTAACAAAATACTATAGTGCCCGATTCACACTGGCTGGCCTGGTTATACATCCACTATAGCTACTGGAAGCGTGCTGGAGAGAACAATGTGAAAAGAAAATAGCTGAGCCAGCACAGCGTGGTTAAGGTCTATAATTTTGTTGAAATGTAATAGGTTTTCAAGAGCTTCTGAAGAGATTTACTAGCTCCTCTTAGTCTCCACAGTTGATCTATAACAATCAGTCTGCGAAGTCAGTGACGGTTTAACAGGTGAGATTACGTATTTCCAGACTGTAGCATTACAGTAAGAGACCACCAAAGACCACTAGGGGGCACACACACACACACACACACACACACACACACACACACACACAAGAATATGCATGATCCAGCCCTTAAGGCAAACATTACACACTCTGTTATGCCACACCAAAGAACATACAGTCCAAGGTGATGAATTACAGGCACACACACACACTAAGTCACACTGTGGATCAACACAAGTCCCAGATGCTCTCCCCCTCTCATGACTCAGAAGACCAGGAAATGAAACATGGAACAGACGGAATAATAAACTGACAGTGACGGAGCAAAAAGAAAGCACGGGCCAGAGATATTACAGTACACATTATGTTACAGGACACCACTAACTAAAAAGCTGCTGGGTTAACATTTACTCCGCTACGCTTTCATGCTTAGGACAAAGTGGTGTCCATATTTAGTACGTTAGCATTGAAAGGGGTGGGTGGGCAGTATACCGGGGTATTTCAAAAAACCCTCGGTATGATTTTCCAATACCGTAAAGACAGTTTAAGAAATTTGAATATTTATACTTGAATATAAATACCTGCAGTCAACTTGTGCACTAGGTAATAGATATAACGGATCGCAAGTTTACCGCTACTAGTTTGTGTGTGCTGCAAACTGCGTTTTGAGATACTTGCAGCGTTTTATGAGCTGGGTTGTCTGTCTTAGTAGTAAACGTTTGACTGCGCTCGTCAGCATTTACCTACCATCCTTAATGGGGATTCTTTAGTATTTTGTTGGCATTCTGGTAAGTGAAGATTTTTGGGGCTTCCCCCCCCCCATAAAAATAAAAAAGTGACCCTTATGTGCTATAGGGGTAAAATTGTATATCACGGGAAGGCACGGTAATCTGGATACCGCCCAATCCTATCAAAAGGCTACCATTAGCATTAGCGATTTTACATTAGCGATTATTCAGTCTATTAATTGTATTTTTTCACACCGGTAATACCAAATGTGACCTTGGCGCATTCCCCTTCATAACATATGGCTACAAAACATGCTTAGGGGAATTAGTTTACTGAGGGTCATTCAACCCATTTCATGTGACTCAAATATACTTAGACACGCTTGGATTTGCTTGGAACAAGGCGGACTGTAAAGGAGCTATGCTAAAGGATTACATGCACACACACAGACAGAGAAGTAGTTTTGAAACACTGAACAACTGGTCCATACATTTTCGACCAACCGTGGACCAACCCACCCCCCTTTGGAAAAACCAATGGACTAATCCTCTTTTCAGGGTTGTGTTGTACAGAAGTCTTTTCATAATCAAATCAAAAGTTTATTGGTCACGTACAAAGTTTTGCAGATGTTAACGCAGTTGCAGCGTTAATGCTTACGTTTCTAGCTACAACAGTGCAGCAATATCTAGCAATACAATAACAATACGCACAATCCACTTTTTTTGAAGAACAAGAAATTTAAACATATCGGAAAGAGCAATATCAGAACGAGCAATGTCAAGAGTCTGGAATATAAATATATAGTGCCTTCAGAAAGTACTCATACCCCTTGACTTATTCCACATTTTGTTGTGTTACAGCCTGAATTCAAAATTGATTCAATTTTTTATCCCACCCATCTACACACAACACCCCACAATGACGACGTGAAAACATGTTTTTAGACATTTTTGCTAGATTTATTGAAAATGAAATTACAGAAATGTTTAATTTAACACCTACGGATGGACGCACACACCAACCAACCCAGCACACATACAGTGTACAACAATAGTGTTTAACAGGATGTTTGAATGACTACCTCGTCTCTGTACCCCACACATAAAGATAATTGTAAGGTCCCTTAGTCGAGCAGTGAATTTCAAACACAGATTCAACCACAAAGACCAGGGAAGTTTTCCAATGCCTCTCAAAGAAGGGCACCTATTGGTAGATGGGTAAACATTTTAAAGCATACATTGAATATCCCTTTGAGCATGGTGAAGTTATTACTTACACTTTGGATGGTGTATCAATATACCCAGTCACTACAAAGATACAGGCGTCCTTCCTAACTCAGTTGCCCGGAGAGGAAAGAAACCGCTCAGCGATTTCACCATGATGCCAATGGTCATTTTAAAAAAGTTTGAGTTTAATGGCTGTGATAGGAGAAAACTGAGGGATCAAGAACTTTGTAGTTACTCCACAATACTAACCTAAATGACAGAGTGAAAAGAAGAAGCCTGTATAGAAAAAAGTATTCCAAAACATGCATCCTGTTTGCAACAAGGCACTAAAGTAATATACTGCAAAAAATGTGGCAAAGCAATTAACGTTTAGTCCTGAATACAAAGTGTTATGTTACTGGTGCTGGAGTTGTAGGTGAATTTGTGGCAAACCGGGTCTTCATCAGGCATGGATGCGTTTTATAATTTCCAAATCCAATACAACACATTATTGAGTATCACTCTCCATATTGTCAAGCATAGTGGTGGCTGCATCATGTTATGGGAATGCTTGGAACTGGGGAGTTTTTCCAGGATGAAAGAGAAACGGAATGAAGCTAAGGACAGGCAAAATCCTAGAGGGAAAACCTGGTTCAGTCTGCTTTCCACCAGACACTGGGAGATGAATTCACCTTTAAAAATCCAAGATGGCGTAGCAGTCAGACGTCCTTTGTCCTCGTCTTGTCGTGTCCCGTGTATATATATATATATATATATTTACATATTTTCTTTGCATATCTTTATTATATTTTTTTTCCTAAAAACTCAACTTCAAAACACTCTCCTGCAACCCGCCTCACCAATTTTTTTTTCTTTAAGTATTATTCACCTCAAATCTGAAATCCACAACAGAAGCTAGCCAGAAGTTAGCCAGTATTCAGCTAACCATGGATGGCGGTCATCAGCTATCATTTAGCTCGAAAAGCTATCACTAGTTTTGTACAACGCGACTCAGACCAGAGCATACCAGACCAATTTTCTCTCCATATCCCCGGATTTCTACCGCAAGCTCTGGACATTTACACCTGGATCTTGCAGCTAGCTAGCTGCTATCCGAGTGACTATTGGCTAACGTCGGTCCTGGAGCAAACACCAATTATTCCAGGGCTAGCCAGCTGAAGAGTTCCATCAGCCACTCCTGGGCTAGAATCACCTATCCGGACCCGTTTTACTGCCGATGCGGAGCCCCACCGGGCCTTCACGACTGGACTTCCGACGTTATCTGCCCGAGGGAGTTATCCAACTGGCCCCTCCGTCGCAACGTAACCTGAACGCCCATCTGCTAACTGCGGTCCGCTAATCGTTAGCTGTCTTACCGGCTGCTATCTGAATAGGTCTATCGGACAATTTTCTTGGGCCACTATAACTATTTTGCCAATTGATTGGTCCCCTCTACCACACGGTACCCCACTAATTTACCGACGGAAACGCACGAGGTGGCTAAAAACAGTCCTCCATCCTCTGCCAGCTTGCTACCCATGGCCCGGCTAGCTGTCTGAATCGCCGTGACCCCAACCAACCTCACTACTCACTGGACCCTTATGATCACTCGGCTAAGCATGCCTCTCCTTAATGTCAATATGCCTTGTCAATTGCTGTTCTGGTTTGTGTTTATTGGCTTATTTCACTGTAGAGTCTCTAGCCCTGCTCATTATACCTTATCCAACTTTTCAGTTCCACCACCCACACATGCGATGACATCACCTGGTTTCAATGATGTTTCTAGAGACAATATCTCTCTCATCATCACTCAATGCCTAGGTTTACCTCCACTGTATTCACATCCTACCATACCTTTGTCTGTACATTATACCTTGAAGCTATTTTATAGCCCCCAGAAACCCGCTCCTTTTACTCTCTGTTCCGGAAGTCCTAGACGACCAATTCAAATAGCTTTTAGCCGTACCCTTATCCTACTCCTCCTCTGTTCCTCTGGCGATGTAGAGGTGAATCCAGGCCCTGCAGTGCCTAGCTCCACTCCTATTCCCCAGGCGCTCTCTTTTGATGACTTCTGTAACCGTAATAGCATTGGTTTCATGCATGTTAACATTAGAAGCCTCCTCCCTAAGTTTGTTTTATTCACTGCTTTAGCACACTCTGCCAACCCAGATGTCCTAGCCGTGTCTGAATCCTGGCTTAGGAAGACCACCAAAAACTCTGAAAATTCCATCCCTACCTACAACATTTTCAGACAAGATAGAACGGCCAAAGGGGGCGGTGTTGCAATCTACTGCAGAGATAGCCTGCAGAGTTCTGTCCTACTTTCCAGGTCTGTACCCAAACAATTTGAACTTCTACCTTTAAAATTCCACCTCTCTAAAAACAAGTCTCTCACCGTTGCCGCTTGCTATAGACCACCCTCTGCCCCCAGCTGTGCTCTGGACACCATATGTGAACTGATTGCCCCCCCATCTATCTTCAGAGCTCGTGCTGCTAGGTGACCTAAACTGGGACATGCTTAACACCCCAGCCATCCTACAATCTAAGCTTGATGCCCTCAATCTCACACAAATTATCAATACCAGGTACAACCCCAAAGCCGTAAACACGGGCACCCTCATAGATATCATCCTAACCAACTTGCCCTCTAAATACACCTCTGCTGTTTTCAACCAAGATCTCAGCGATCACTGCCTTATTGCCTGCATCCGTAATGGGTCAGCGGTCAAACGACCTCCACTCATCACTGTCAAACGCTCCCTGAAACACTTCAGCGAGCAGGCCTTTCTAAATCGACCTGGCCCGGGTATCCTGGAAGGATATTGACCTCATCCCGTCAGTAGAGGATGCCTGGTTATTTATTTTTTTAAATGCCTTCCTCACCATCTTAAATAAGCTTGCCCCATTCAAGAAATGTAGAACCAGGAACAGATATAGCCCTTGGTTCTCTCCAGACCTGACTGCCCTTAACCAACACAAAAACATCCTGTGGCGTGCTGCATTAGCATCGAACAGCTCCCGTGATATGCAACTTTTCAGGGAAGTTAGAAACCAATATACACAGGCAGATAGAAAAGCCAAGGCTAGCTTTTTCAAGCAGAAATTTGCTTCCTGCAACACAAACTCAAAAAAGTTCTGGGACACTGTAAAGTCCATGAAGAATAAGAGCACCTCCTCCCAGCTGCCCACTGCACTGAGGATAGGAAACTGTCACCACCGATAAATCCACTACAATTGAGAATTTCAATAAGCATTTTTCTACGGCTGGCCATGCTTTCCACCTGAATACCCCTACCCCGGTCAACAGCACTGCACCCCCCGCACCCCCCTCGCCGAAAGCCTTCCCCATTTCTCCTTCTCCCAAATCCAGTCAGCTGATGTTCTGAAAGAGCTGCAAAATCTGGACCCCTACAAATCAGCCGGGCTAGACAATCTGGACCCTTTCTTTCTAAAATTATCTGCCGAAATTGTTGCAACCCCTATTACTAGCCTGTTCAACCTCTCTTACGTGTCGTCTGAGATTCCCAAAGATTGGAAAGCAGCTGCGGTCATCCCCCTCTTCAAAGGGGGGGACACTCTTGACCCAAACTGCTACAGACCTATATCTATCCTACCCTGCCTTTCTAAGGTCTTCGAAAGCCAAGTCAACAAACAGATTACCGACCATTTCGAATCCCACCGTACCGTCTCCGCTATGCAATCTGGTTTCACAGCTGGTCATGGGTGCACTTCAGCCACACTCAAGGTCCTAAACGATATCTTAACCGCCATCAATAAGAAACAATACTGTGCAGCCGTATTCATTGACCTGGCCAAGGCTTTCAACTCTGTCAATCACCACATCCTCATCGGCAGACTCAACAGCCTTGGTTTCTCAAATGATTGCCTCGCCTGGTTCACCTACTACTTCTCTGATAGTGTTCAGTGTGTCAAATCGGAGGGCCTGTTGTCAGGGCCTCTGGCAGTCTCTATGGGGTTGCCACAGGGTTCAATTCTTGGGCCGACACTCTTCTCTGTATACATCAATGATGTCGCTCTTGCTGCTGATGAGTCTCTGATCCACCTCTACGCAGACGACACCATTCTGTTTACCTCTGGCCCTTCTTTGGACACTGTTAACAACCCTCCAGACGAGCTTCAATGCCATACAACTCTCCTTCCGTGGCCTCCAACTGCTCTTAAATAAAAGTAAAACTAAATGCATGCTCTTCAACCGATCGCTGCCTGCACCTGGCCGCCCGTCCAGCATCACTACTCTGGACGGTTCTGACTTAGAATATGTGGACAACTACAAATACCTAGGTGTCTGGTTAGACTGTAAACTCTCCTTACAGACTCACATCAAACATCTCCAATCCAAAGTTAAATCTAGAATCAGCTTCCTATTTCACAACAAAGCATCCTTCACTCATGCTGCCAAACACACCCTCGTATAACTGACCATCCTACCAATCCTCGACTTCGGCGATGTCATTTACAAAATAGCCTCCAATACCCTACTCAATAAATTGGATGCAGTCTATCACAATGCCATCCATTTTATCACCAAAGCCCCATATACCATATGCTCTCGTTGGCTGGCCCTCGCTTCATACTCATCGCCAAACCCACTGGCTCCAGGTCATCTACAAGACCCTGCAAGGTAAAGTCCCACCTTATCTCAGCTCACTGGTCACCATAGCAGCAAACACCCGTAGCACGCGCTCCAGCAGATATATCTCACTGGTCACCCCCAAAGCCAATTCCTCCTTTGGCTGCCTCTCCTTCCAGTTCTCTGCTGCCAATGACTGGAACGAACTACAAAAATCTCTGAAGCTGGAAACACTTATCTCCCTCACCAGCTTTAAGCACCAGCTGTCAGAGCAGCTCACAGATTACTGCACCTGTACATAGCCCATCTATAATTTGCCCAAACAACTACCTCTTCCACTACTGTATTTATTTATTTTGCACCCCAGTATTTCTAATTTACACATTCATCCACTGCAAATCTACCATTCCAGTGTTTAATTTCTATATTGTATTTACTTTGCCACTATGGCCTATTTATTGCCTTTACCTCCCTCATCTCACCTAATTTGCTCACATTGTATATAGACTTATTTTTCTACTGTATTATTGACTGTATGTTTGTTGATTTCCATGTGTAACTCTGTGTTGTTGTATGTGTCGAACTGCTTTGCTTTATCTTGGCCAGGTCGCAGTTGTAAATGAGAATTTGTTCTCAACTTGCCTACCTGGTTAATATAAAGGTGAAATAAAAAAGCAGGACAATAAAACAGAAGGGAAAATCTACACTGGAGTTGCTTACCATGAAGACAATGAATGTTCCTGAGTAGTTACAGCTGACTTAAATATGCATGAAAATCTATGGCAAGACCTGAAAACGGTTGTCTAGCAGTGATCAACAACCAATTTCACAGAGCTTGAAGAATTTTGAAAATAATAAAAATGGGCAAATGTTGAACAATCCAGGTGTAGAAAGCTCTTGGAAACTTACCCAGAAAGACTCACAGCTGTAATCGCTGTGAAATTCTAACATTTATTGACTCAGGGGGTTGAATACTCATCTAAATCAAGAAATATTTGGGTTTTATTTTTCATAAATGTTTTAAACATGTTAGAATTTTTCTTACACTTTGACATTACCGAATATTTTAATCCCACTTTGTAACAAAATGTGGAAAAAGTCAAGGTGTGTGAATACTTTCTGAAGGCATTGTACATATGCATTTATATTCCAGACTCTGACATTGCTCGTTCTGATATTTCTTAATTCCTTTATTTTTATTTTTGGTATTCATGTGTATTGTTTTGTACTGTTTGATATTACTGCACTGTTGGAGCTAGAAACATAAGCATTTTGCTGCACCTGCAATAACCTCTGCAAATGATGTGTACGCAACCAATAAAATGTGATGAGCACATTTTTACTCCTGAACTTATTTAAGAGAATACTTGACTCAAGACATTTCAGCTTTTCATTTTTGATTAATTTGTAGTAAAAACTAAATAACAATAATTCCACTTTGACATTATGGGGTGTTGTGTGTAGGCCAGTGTCAATTACTTTTTGCCCCTTTTTCTCCCGAATTTTGTGATTTCCAATTGGTAGTTACAGTCTTGTCCCATCGCTATAACTCCATTACGGACTTGGGAGAGGCGAAGGTTGCACGCCATGCGTCCTCCAAAACACAACCCTGCTAAGCTGCACTGCTTCTTGACACACTGCTCGCTTAACCCGGGAGCCAGCCGCACCAGTGTGTCGGAGGAAACACCGTACAACTGGCGCCCGGCCCGCTACAAGAGTCGCAAGAGCGTGATGGGACAAGGACATCTCGGCCTGCCAAACCCTCCCCTGCTGGGCCAATTGTGCACCGCTTCATGGGTCTCCCAGTCACAGCCAGCTGCGACACAGCCCAGGATCAAACCCGGGTCTGTAGTGACACCTCAAGCACTGCAATGCAGTGCCTTAGACCGCTGCACCATTCGGGAGGCCCCACAAAACCTCAATTTAATCCATTTTAAATTCAGGCTGTAATACATTTGAAAAAAGTCAAGGGGTGTGAATACTTTCTAAAGGCACTGCATATGTATGTGAATGGTGTGTACAGACAGTATATGAATAGAAAATGTGTGTTCAACAGTAGTTATATAAATGACTAGAACACAGTATAAACATATAAAGTGGGTAAAACATGATTAAAGTGACACAATTCCTGCAATTCTTCATTTTTCCATGTAATAAGCATTTCGCTGCACCTGCTATAACATCTGTTAAACTGTGTATGCGACCAATAAACTTTGATTTGATTTTGATAGAGCGAGAGAGTGACCGCTGTCTAGGCCCCCCACACTGAACGATGCGTGTGTAAAACACACCCATAAACAAAGAGCCCCTTTGTGTTGTTGTGCACAAATGTCACTTTTCCATAATGTAAACATAAATCACAGGGTGTGGGGGTGCTTATTGTGCCCAGCGAGCAGCAGTGCATAAACTCCCAGGGGTGAAAATGATGCCGTAAAACAGTAGGGGGCCAGTGCCACTATAGCAGCAGAAACAGTGGTTACTACCTACCATAGGCTGTTGAGAGATGAGGACTGGGTCGTATTCATTAGGGCACACTGTAGCACAACAGACAATGAAATTAGCGTTTCTTATTGGACAAGTTGAGGTAATCCCTCCCTGCTTCAGTCCGTGTTCTTCCGTTTGGTGCCTAATCAATACAACCCAGGGAAAAGACAAGGGATGCATCTAGATGGTCTACAATGGCTTCCTATCCTCGACTTCTTCACCTCTCATGGACTGAGATGATAATGTTTTGAAAAAGGTATCCGACCATAACATATAAATAAACACAAACAAAGTGCAGAGGTAATATTGTGTGTGTGGGGGTCATATTTTTTCCTTCAATGAAATCCAATCAGATAACACAGGATTGTACAGCGATATACAATAAAGGATGCCTACCGGAATATAGTGTTCACCTGTTCAGCTCTTTCACATCAGTGCAGATGAAGGAAAGGAGGCGAGGAGATGAAGCCACTTTAAACTATTGAGATGCAGCCCTGTAGAGAAAAAGAAAAGTGTTTACTGTAGCTCAAGTTTGTCTTTATTATGGCAAACAAGATGGCCGATCAAGAGAGCAAAGAAACTGGTCACTTGCAAAAGACTTAACCTCAAATTCAGTATGAGATGATTTATTTGTATTATTTCAAATGTAACCTTTATTTAACTAGGCAAGTCCGTTAAGAACAAATTCTTATTTACAATGACGACCTACACCGATAGTCAGTGTGACATTGAAATAGACAGAAATAACACTAGGGGCTCTGTTTTAACAAACCTAAAGCAAATGGTAAATCTTAGAGCTATAGGTTCAGAGGTGTGTCAAATATTTTTGCTATTTTCATAACCGGAATTATGGGCGCAGTAGCTAGCAATGGCGCAAAAGGGCTGGGTTTTGAATAAACACGGTTTAGGTGTGTCGAGGCTTGATCCCTCACTGGCCAATCAGAACGTGCTCCATAGCGTAATACACTGAGTGTACAAAACATTAGGAACACCTTCCTAATTTTGAGTTGCATCCCTTTTGCCCTTAGAACAGCCTCAATTCACCTCTACAAGTTCTGACAATATTCCACAGGGATGCTGGGCATGTTGATTCAAATGCTTCCCACAGTTGTGTCAAGTTGGCTGGAAGTCCTTTGGGTGGTGGTCCATTCTTGATACAGTTGAGCGTGAAAAACACAGGAGCGTTGCAGTTCTTGACACACTCAAACCGGTGTGCCTGGCACCTACTACCATACCCCGTTCAAAGCCACAAATCTTTTGTCTTGCCCATTCACCCTCTGAATGGCACACATACCCAATCCATGTCTCAATTGTATCAAGGCTTAAAAAAACCTTCTTTAACTTGTCTCCTCCCCTTCATCTACACTGATTGAAGTGGATTTAACAAGTGACATCAATAAGGGATCATAGTTTTCACCTGGTCAGTCTGTGTCATGGAAAGAGCAGGTGTTCCAAATTTTTGGTACACTTAGTGTATGTGGTTGCTTTAAGTTGTGTTTACAGTCTTATGTATTGTGTTGTCAACTCCAATTTAAAATGTTAGTCCGTTATAGCCTAGTTTGTTGAATAGCCTAAGAAACAAAATAATAAAACGTATGTAGGCCTTGCCCATCTTTGATAAATATGTTGAACATGTTCGTAGTTCTCATTGTAAGGAGCCTAAATGCATGGCTTCAATATGGAAATGTATTGTTAAACATAGCATTCACACTGATATAGGGGCTAGGCCTACTGTAATTTGCATTATGTCTGCCATGTCTGAGCCACGGACATGCCAAACGTTGTCAATAAGCAAGATTAAATTCACTAAAGATGGGCCTTAAAAAGAGAGTGAATAATTCTAATCAATTCCAGCCCGCAAACAGATCAAAGTCAAACAAATCAAATTTACATGAAGACATTTTGGAAATAAATGATGGTAGTTGTGTACCAGTTATATGACTGGACAAAGACAACCACCTAAACAACAATGTCCATGAAGAAACCCTCAAATCTCTTCAGTATAAACCAATGCATCTACTCACTAGGTTACAGAACTGTGTGTGTTTCTCTCCAGCGTACATACAGGGCACATGGGGATAAATGTTGACCTTAACACATTCCCATTTATTCCCCCCAAAGGACTCTTCGCCTGGGTCTGCGAAATGCCACGGATTCCTGGAGCTTTGGATCACTAGCCTGGGGCTCTCTGGAGCTCTCTCCCTGGCTGGATGGTGCACCAGTCTCTCTAAAGGATTCCGCATGTTTCGGTTCAGCTGGCGCCTAGCCAAACTCGGCTAAGCGAACCAAACGAGTGTGCTCGCACACCTTCCACCTTCGCTTGAAAGAAAAAGCAGCAATAGTAGTCAGAATTAATCTAAGGTAACTCAAATCTGTCATTCAGACTTTTTTTTGCAGAGGAGATCTTAGTTGCACAATTCTACTAACTAGGATGTTTGGTGCAGTATTTCTCAAGTGAAAACATATGCACGAAACAAGGCATCTATCGTTGAATGACAAACGACTTCATTGAGGAATCCCTACTGTCAATCAGTCACCAACGAAGAGGCGTAGTCGTAGGATCCCAAACTTTAGCTTGACCCGAGAAAAAAATGTGCGCACGAACAGCCGATGTTGCCATAAGATATGGACAAACTGTTCCGAACTGTTTTGGATGGGGAGCATGCGGGCGCCTTAACCCAAGATCAGTGCACCCGGTCTTGGTAGAGGTTGTTCATTCACAGCCTCTCGTGTGTGTGTGTGTGTGAGAGAGTCAGAGAGGGGATTAGCCCTGGCTAGGCCCCCTGTGGTTGTGGTACTAATGTGGTGCTGGCCACTGATTGGGCTGGAAACACAGATAAGGGTCAGACTGAGGGGTCAGGGACTCGGGGACCAGGTGACAGAACAATAGGAAAATCCCCTTTCTTTTCTCTCTCTCTTTTCCCTTGTTCATTGGATTCCAAGATGGCACCGCAGAGACAATGGTTGAGGGTGCTGAAGAGAGGTGATTATGTTCCTCATATTACTAGGCACAACACACACACACCTTTCTCATATTTTGTTCCCACACACCACATGCACACATACACCTCTCATACACTGAACACAAACATACACTCCCTTTACAAATATACAAACACAACTGTAAACCACTCACAGCTGTACAAAGACATGATAAAACTCTGCTTCATAAAGCAACCAATATTACAGGACTGGAGTTAGGTCTATATCCAGCCAAACATAACTGTGACAGAAGAATGAAGGGTAGATTGGTGAGGATAAATAAAAGGAGAAGATAAGCGTTCCAAGTACATTCCTGTGGTGAGCTAGCTTACATAACCATATTTACATTATATATATCAAATTCACACGCCAATACGTCTGTCTGTCATAACACATTTGTATTGGGTTCTCTCCTTGACTGTTTCACAACACCGAGGCGAGATTGAGCTAATAAATCGTTGAAGGACGTGACTGTAGAATGGTTCTTAGGTTGGGCCAGAGGAGGAATATACCCCTCTTCTTTTCACAAGGACATGGGGAGGCTTGCCTCCGTCCTTCAGACCACCTGTCTGCTGTCCACTCTGTCTGTCTCCTTTCCCTCTCTTGTTCATACTCTCTTTCTGCGTCGGTCTCCTTTTTCTCTCATTCTTCCTCTTTGTCCCCAGTTCTTCCGTTCCTCTCCTTTTCCATCTTGTACTCCTTTCTACATCTAAACTCTCTCTTCCACTTCTCCATTCCTCTCTGTCCTTGTTCTTTTCCATTGCGTAGCTCTTCACCCTCCGCTTTCCATAAAGCTCAATTCATAGTCCACAGCCGTGTAGCCTCAATAGTCCGATGGGCCATTATTTATTCCACATTTACAAACCTCATTTCATTGGCTGTTCTCAAGTTGCAGACGTATGTCCCAATAAATCACGCAGCTCTGCCGCATTGAACTCTGCTGGACGCTTAAGAGACTCTCCTTCTCGTCATTTCTCACTCTCTCTCTTTTTTCCTGTCCCCTTACTCACTCCTCTCTTCTATCAATATTTGTCATCTCGTTCTCTCCACGTCTTCCTCGCTCCATCTCTCCGCTCTGTGAAGCTGGTTCAGGAATGTTACGTACTCCCATGTGTGCTCCTTTCTCTCCACCATATATACTGGAAGCTTGGAAAACACTGCTTGACATTTCAGCCTCCCCAGCACTCACACTGGGGCACATTCAGCCAACACTACGAAGGCTCGACCCCCGACTACGGCCTATAGGCGGACAATATAAGACACTTTAAATTATACCCGACTTCATTAAACAAGACAACATGGTATGTGTATAGTATGGAGATGTTAAAAGGTCTCAGAGATTTATTCAGGCCCGAAAAGATCAGCGATGTCAGTTTTTTAGGACATGTTGATATAGTGCTGAGAAACGTCTGTTAAAGCTGGTTGCTCCGTAGAATGTTTGTAGGATAACATGAAAAAAAAAAAAAAAGAAACCGGCCATTGCTAGGTGTTACGTGGTCTTACGGTTTGGCTCGTCGTGTTGTTAGAGTTGAGGGGGTGTTATTTCAAATCAAATTGTATTTGTCACATGCACCAAATACTGTACATAGACCGTACATAGTTTAGTTGTTCAGCAGTCATATGGCTTGGCAGTAGAAGCTGTTAAGGAGCCTTTTGGTCCTAGACTTTGCGCTCCGGCAACGCTTGCCGTGCGATAGCAGAGAGAACAGTTTATGACTTAGGTGACTGGAGTCTTTGACAATTATTTGGGCCTTCCTCGGACACCGCCTACTATATTAGGTCCTGGATATAATGAAGAGGGCACGACAAAACCTTTTCCCCCTCAGGAGACTGAAAAGACATGGCATGGGTCCCCAGATCCTCAAAAAGTTCTACAGCTGCACCATCGAAAGCATCCTGACCGGTTGCATCACCGCCTGGTATGGCAACTGCTCTGCATCTGACCGTAAGGTGCTACAGAGTGTAGTGCGTATAGGTGTTCCTTTTGTCCAGGTGGGAAAGGGCAGAGTGGAGTGCGATTGAGATTGCGTCATCTGTGGATCTGTAGGGGCGGTATGCGAATTGGAGTGGGTCTAGGGTTTCTGGCATGGTGGTGTTGATGTGAGCCATGACCAGCCTTTCAAAGCACTTCATGGCTACCGAAGTGAGTGCTACGGGGCGGTAATAATTTAGGCAGGTTACCTTCACTTTCTTGGGCACAGGGACGATGGCTCCCTATCCACCGGATGTGTACCAAACTGACCAAAAGTGGCAGTAATAAAGCCTCTTGAAAAAGCCAAACCTTGACCCAGAAAATATTTTTTTTTAAATTGAAAACGGCCTATATCGAATCTCCAATTCCTCTCAAAAATGGTTGAAAAGGCTGTTGCGCAGCAACTCACTGCCTTCCTGAAGACAATGTTTTAGACCCCATCATAGCGCTGAGACTGCTCTCGTAAAGGTGGTAAGGCGTGAGACCAAGGCTCTGCATCTGTACTCGTGCTCCTAGACCTTAGTGCTGCTTTTGATACCATTGATCAGCACATTCTTTTGGAGAGATTGGAAACCCAAATTGGTCTACACGGACAAGTTCTGGCCTGGTTTAGATCTTATCTGTCGGAAAGATATCAGTTTGACTCTGTGGATGATATGTCCTCTGACAAATCAACTGTACATTTCAGTGTTCCTCAAGGTTCCGTTTTAGGACCACTATGGTTTTCACTATATATTTTACATCTTGGTAACGTCATTCAGAAACATAATGTTAATTTTCACTGCTATGCGGACGATATACAACTGCACATTTCGATGAAATATGGTGAAGCCCCAAAATTGCCCTCCCTGGAAGCCTGTGTTTCAGACATAAGGAAGTGGATGGCGTTAAATCTTTTACTTTTAAACTCGGACAAAACATAGATGCTAGTTCTAGGTCCCAAGAAACAAAGAGATCTTCTGTTGGATCTGACAATTAATCTTGATGGTTGTACAGTCGTCTCAAATAAAACTGTGAAGGACCTCGGCGTTACTCTGGACCCTGATATCTCTTTTGACGTACATATCAAGACTATTTCAAGGACAGATTTTTTCCATCTTTGTAACATTGCAAGAATCATTACCTTTCTGTCCAAAAATGCAGAAAAATGTATCCATGCTTTTGTTACTTCTAGATTAGACTACTGCAATGCTCTACTTTCTGGCTACCTGAATAAAGCACTCAATAAACTTCAGTTAGTGCTAAACACAGCTGCTAGAATCCTGACTAGAACCAAAAAATGTGATCATTACTCCAGTGCTAGCCTCTAGACTGGCTTCCTGTTAAGGCAAGGGCTGATTTCAAGGTTTTACTGCTAACCTACAAAGCATTACATGGGCTTGCTCCTACCCTTCTTTCCGATTTGGTCCTGCCGTACATACCTAAAAGTACGCTACGGTCACAAGACGCAAGGCTCCTTACTGTCCCCAAAATTTCTAAGCAAACAGCTGGAGGCAGGGCTTTCTCCTATGAGCTCCATTTTTATGGAATGGTCTGCCTATCCATGTGAGAGAAGCAGACTTGGTCTCGACCTTTAAGTCTTTATTGAAGACTCATCTCTTCAGTAGGTCCTATGATTGAGTGTAGTCTGGCCCAGGGGTGTGAAGGTGAACAGAAAGGCACTGGAGCGACGAATCGCCCTTGCCGTTTCTGCCTGACCGGTTCCCCTCTTGCCACTGGGATTCTCTGCCTCTAACCCTATTACGGGGGTTGAGTCACTGACATGATCTTCCTGTCCGGGTTGGAGCCCCCCTCGGGTTCGTGCCGTGGGGGAGATCTTTGTGGGCTATACTCTGCCTTGTCTTAGGGTAGTAAGTTGGTGGTTGAAGATATCTCTAGTGGTGTGGGGGCTGTCCTTTGGCAAAGTGTGTGGACATCCTGCATGTTTGGCCCTGTCCAGGGGTAACGTCGTTAGGGTCAGTCTGTTATATCTGGAGTATTTCCCCAGTCTTATCCGGTGTTCTCTCTCTCTACCTCTCTCTCTACCTCTCTCTACACTGCACCTGCTGTCTCTAACTCTGAATGATCGGCTATGAAAAGCCAACTGACATTTACTCCAGAGGTTCTGACCTGTTGCACCCTCTACAACCACTGATTATTATTATCTGCTGGTCATCTATGAACATCTTGGCCATGTACTGTTATAATCTCCACCCGGCACAGCCAAAAGAGGACTGGCCACCACTTAGAGCCTGGTTCCTCTCTAGGTTTCTTCCTAGGTTCCAGCCTTTCTAGGGAGTTTTTCCTAGCCACCGTGCTTCTACATCTGCATTGCTTGCTGTTTGGTGTTTTAGGCTGGGTTACCGTACAGCACTTTGTGACATCGGCTGATGTAAAAAGGGCTTTATAAATACATTTGCTTGATTGATCTGTTTGAAACATGTAGGTATTACAGGCCAGGGAGAGGTTAAAAATGTCAGTGAAGACACTTGCCAGTTGGTCCACACATGCTTTGAGTACATGTTCTGGTAACCCATCTTGCCCCATAGCTTTGTGAATGTTGACCTGTTTAAAAGTCTTGCTCACATTGGCTACAGAGAGCCTGATCACACAGTCGTCTGGAACAGCTGGTGCTCTCATGCATGCTTCAGTGTTGCTTGCCTCAAAGCGAGCATAAAAGGCATTCAGCTCATCTGGTAGGCTCGCGTCACTGGGCAACTCGCGGCTGGGTTTCCCTTTGTAGTCCGTAATAGTTTAAGCCCTGCCACATCCGACGAGCGTCAGAGCCGGTGTAGTAGGATTCAATCTTAGTCCTCTATTGATGCTTTCCCTGTTTGATGGTTCATCTGAGGACATAGCGGGATTTCTTATAAGCGTCCGGATTCATGTCACGCTCCTTGAAAGCAGCAGCTCTAGCCTTTAGCTCGGTGCGGATGTTGCCTGTAATCCATGGCTTTTGGTTGGGAAATGTACGGGACGACGTCATCGATGCACTTATTGATGAAGCCAGTGACTGAAGTGGTATACTCCTCGCCATTGGATGAATCCCGGAAAATATTCCAGTCCGTGTTAGCAAAACAGTCCTGTAGCGTAGCATCTGCGTCATCTGACCACTTCCGTATTGCTTGTAAGCAGGAATCAGGACAGAATTATGGTCAGATTTTCCAAATGGAGGGTGAGGGAGAGCTTTGTATGTGGAGTAAAGGTGTTCTAGAGTTTTTTTTCCCCCTCTGGTTGCACATGTGACATTTGCTTGTGGATATGTTCGGTTGTCTCTTTAAGTGACACTTTCAATATTTATTTCAAGAAGATGAGGCTTCCATTTTAGATGATTGGAGGATCAGTAGAACTTCAGTAGGACCTCAGTGATACGAACACAATGGGAATGGAAGTCGTTTCCGAATACCGAAATGTTCGTAACTTTGAAATGGGCTTAAGAAATGCATCAAACCTTTATAAAAGATAATCAACATGTAATTTATAACCATTTAGCCATATACTATACATGTCTTACATGTTTGCATCACATGAAAGCAACATTATAATTGTATGTCGCCTTTAAAAAGTAGAGAAAGTTCCAGTTTAATATTACATGTTTTGGTTGACCAGTCAGTCTGTATATTCAGTTCATTGATTATCTAGAGAGGGTAACACTTACCACAACTAACCTTAATTTAAAATGCTATAGGCACATACTACAAGCTATAAACATATCTAGATACTAGAGCCTATATACAGTTGGTCGGAGGTTTACATACACTTAGGTTGGAATCATTAAAACTCGTTTTTCAACCACTCCACAAATTTCTTGTTAACAAACTATAGTTTTGGCAAGTCGGTTAGGACATCTACTTTGTGCATGACACAGGTAATAATCCCAACAATTGTTAACAGACAGATTATTTCACTTATAATTCATTGTATCACAATTTCAGTGGGTCAGAGGTCTAAGTTGACTGTGCCTTTAAACAGCTTGGAAAATTCCCAAAAATGGCTTTAGAAGCTTCTGATAGGCTAATTTATATAATTTGAGTCAATTGGAGGTGTACCTGTGGATATATTTCAAGGCCTACCTTCAAACTCAGTGCCTCTTTGCTTGACATCATAGGAAAATCAAAACAAATCAGCTAAGACCTCAGAAAACAATTGTAGACCTCCACAAGTCTGATTCATCCCTGGGAGCAATTTCCAAACGCCTGAAGGTACCACGTTCATCTGTACAAACAATAGTACGCAAGTATAAACACCATGGGACCACGCAGCCGTCATAGCGCTCAGGAAGGAGACGCGTTCTGTCTCCTAGAGATGAACGTACTTTGGTGCGAAAAGTGCAAATCAATCCCAAAACAACAGCAAAGGACCTTGTGAAGATGCTGGAGGAAACAGGTACAAAAGTTTCTATATCCACAGTAAAACGAGTCCTATATCGACTTAACCTGAAAGGCTGCTCAGCAAGGAAGAAGCCACTGCTCCAAAACAGCCAAATAAAAAAGCCAGACTACGGTTTGCAACTGCACATGGGGACAAAGATCGTACTTTTTGGAGAAATGTACTCTGGTCTGATGAAACAAAAATAGAACTGTTTGGCCATAATGACCATCGTTATGTTTGGAGGAAAAAGGGGGAGGCTTGCAAGCCGAAGAACACCATCCCAACCGTGAAGCACGGGAGTGGCAGCATCATGTTGTGGGGGTGCTTTGCTGCAGGAGGGACTGGTGCACTTCACAAAATAGATGGCATCATGAGGCTGGAAAATTATGTAGATATATTGAAACAGCATCTCAAGACATCAGTCAGGAAGTTAAGGCTTGGTCGCAAATGGGTTTTCCAAATGGACAATGACCCCAAGCATACTTCCAAAGTTGTGGCAAAATGGCTCAAGGACAACAAAGTCAAGGTATTGGAGTGGCCATCACAAAGCCCTGACCTCAATCCTATAGACAATGTGTGGGCAGACCTGAAAAAGTGTGTGTGAGCAAGGAGGCCTACAAACCTGACTCAGTTACACCATCTCTGTCAGGAGGAATAGGCCAAAATTCACCCAACTTAATGTGGGAAGCTTGTGGAAGGCTATCTGAAACGTTTGACCCAGGTTAAACCATTTAAAGGCAATGCTACCAAATACTAATTGAGTGTATGTAAACTTCTGACCCACTGAGAATGTGATGAAAGAAATAATTCTCTACTATTATTCTGACATTTCACATTCTAAAAATAGTGGTGAGCCTAACTGACCTAAAACAGGGTATTTTTACTAGGATTAAATGTCAGAAATTGTGAAAAACTGAGTTTAACTGTATTTGGCTGTGTACGTAAACTTCCGACTTCAACGGTATATAGATAGATAGATGTCTAGCGATTGTATAGTTATGTAAAGACTACCCACTACACTTCTGAACAGTTTGTCTGAGGAGTACGGAAGATACTTAAGGGTGATACCACACCCACACAGCCTTATGTGAGAGGGAGAGAGAGAGACAAAAAAGACAGAGTGTGTGTGTGTGTGTTCGTTAGTATGTGAGTACGCTAAGCGGGATAACACTCCACAGTCAAGTCTCACACCTCCACTAGAACAGTCCCATTCATCATAGTGTCCCAGACAGGACAAGGGTCACACACACACACCTCATTAAACAGGAACGCAAGCAGCCTAGTACAGTACGGCATGGCACGGCTCACATGATAAACAAGGTCTCTCTGACCTTACCTTGGAAACACAGACACAAGCCCCGTTTAATCTCTCCATCAAGGATGAGGCAGGAAGATACTTATTCACATTGAAAAGTTGTGTGCCTAATTGGTATTTCTTAGGATGCGTCCCAAATAGAGCCCCACGGTGGAAATGTCATAATACCCATAAAACCTAGCGGTCAAATTGGGAAATGGTTCCAATTGTTTTTCCACCATTTATTTTTCCCATTAGGGATTATAGAAACAATGAAAATAAAGGCTGTGTTTCATGTAAGCTTACCCTGGTGTGATGTTTTGATAACCATGTAAAAAATAAAATTACACAAATATCAGACAAAGGTTACTTTTATCAATATATTTATCTCTATTTACGCTCAGATTCAAAAATGCTAATTAGCATCAAAGTAGACATCATGCACGACTACAAATCACTGCAAGCTCCTGCACGTCATCTACTTTGCGAACAGGTATTGTGTCAATATAAAACTTGCCCAAGACAGTTCACAGAAATGTAGCCAATTTATGAATTACCACATTTAGCTAACATTAGATAGTTAATCCAGAGAGTCTTACCTTTGCCTCAATTCGGTAGTCTCGTCTACATCATCATGGCATTTGTAGTTCTTTATGATAGCCACATTAGCAGTTAATGACCATTTCATTTGTCAGGGGTAAATACAGGTGAATATATTGAGCAAAGTCAGAGATTTACACGGTTACCAAAACGACAAACGCCAGGGTAAGCCTACACGAAACACAGCCTTATTTCAAGTGTTCTCAAAGCCCCTATGGGATTTAATGGTGGAAAAACTATTGGAACCATTTCCCTCTTTGACCGCTAGGTTTTATGGGTATTATGACTCATACTGTGGTACTCTATGACACCCTATATAGTGCTATATATAGTGCATAGGGTGCCCTTTGGGAGGCAAGCCCCTACAGGTTGTTAATGAGTCGAGCTGAAATGTGTCCTGTACTCACGTGGCTTAGATGTCATGTTGTTTCTGGCAGTTTCAAAAGAGCAACAAATTCTCTTAATATATCTTTCCTTGATTCCTTGCATTCGTTCTGCTCCCCTCTTTCTCAAAATGCATTGGAAAAGAGGCTCCAAAGGAAAGGACCTTCTCCTCCAATATGGTAGATGAGGCGGCGAGGAGAAAAGGATGGAAGGACTTGCAGAAAGGCGAATTAAGATAGAGCCAAGGGCTCAAGCCTGATATGTGCTAGTACCTTGTACCCTTTGACACGATGTTTAAGCATTGTATATTGAAGGACATAGCCTGAAGTTTGGGTAAATATTGTTCATAATGTGATCAATAAGATTACATGGTGTCAGGTGCCCAGCAGCAGATAACCAAAGGGGTCACATCCCCCACATACACGCCAATAAAAAAAATGCTAATTCATAATGTGTGCTCTACCATTCACACATACTGTGCACACTCTCAATTCCCCCAATCTACTACAACAAAGCCAGCGGAGGTAAAAAAAAAACTCCCTCTACCCTTTCCTTTGTGATACTGAGAAAATCCATACAAGGTCCAGTCATAAAGTAAACCAAAGTGGATTTCCCCTCCCCACCCCTCCATCTGTGTGCCAATGGTACAGCCCAATCATCTCCCCAAGGAGTCAACCCAATCGGGAGTAGAGGAGGGTGGTGGAGACAGGCTATGATGGATGAGCCACCCCAACGGTTGGGTCCCAAATCAAAAAACACTGGTCTCATACTTCCACATATGGAGGATGGAAGAGGTGGGTGCCATAAAGAAAGAAAGAAAAAGAAAGAACAAGAAAGAGGGAAAGAAAAAGAAAAAGAGAAAAAGAAAGAACAAGAGAGAGGGAAAGTAAGAGAGAAAGAGAGAAAGAAAGAGAAAAAGAAAGAACAATAGAGAGAAAGAAAGAGAGAAAGAAAAAATAAATACAGAGAGAAAGAGAGGTATATGAGAATAGAGGAAAAGTGGTTTAGGGGGGTAGGGCAGAGGGGGGTTTCTTATTCCTTCTGTTCCAATGTCAGGGGATGGACAGCTCCATTTAAAACACAATGGACACCCCTCCAGCTCCCCATCACCCCCCTGCTGACCGCAAATGGGACTGTGTGTGTGTGTGTGTGTGTGTGTGTGTGTGGGTGTCGGAAGGTTACAGGGGGATGCAGAAAGAAGGGAGATGCGCACACGCACACACACACACGGTATGAACCCACTTGTACATTACCGTAAATTCACATGCAAACATATTATGTAAACCTATCATCGCACAAACACATACTATCGACCTCACTCACTAGCCACAGGATCACTATAACCCCCTGTAGAGACACAGATGAGCTCAATCTAATGCTCTTCTCCTCCTGTTAACACTGATAGGCAGATCTATAGGGGCCATTGATCCACACACACATGCTACCCATGATGATACACACCCTTACTAACACAGAAGGCACACAACCACACACACAGAATACTTAAACATTTTTCTGCCCACGCTACGCAGACATCATACAAACACCAGGCCCACATACACACACAAAATGAGTCCTACACCAGTGAATGGGTTACTGGATAATCCCAAGAGTGAAGCTACCTGTTAGAGGAACAATGGATCTATTCACTGCCTGTGTGCACTGCAGCCACACCCCAACTTTACTACTGGCCCTTATTGCTTTGCCATAGATAATTTGGCAATATTATTTCACATTCGGCAATGAGGTTTCAAAAATATACAACCCAACATGCAACATTTGCAACGATTTTACTGAGTTACAGTTCATATAAGGAAACATTTTAATAAATTCATTAGGCTCTAATCTGTGGATTTCACATGACTGGGCATAGGCCCACCCACTGTGGAGTCAGGCCGAGCCAATCAAAATGAGTCTTTCCCCACAAGAGGGCTTTATTACAGACAGAAATACTCTGCGGTTGAGAGGCTGGTTGGACTTACTGACAAATTCTCTAAAACGAAGTAGGAGGCGGCTTAAGGTAGAGAATTTCACATTAAATTCTCTGGCAACAGCTCTGGTGGACATTGCTGCAATCAGCATGCCAATTGCATGCTCCCTCAACTTGAGACATCTGTGGCATTGTGTTGTGTGAGAGAACTGCACATTTTAGAGTGGCCTGTTATTGTCCACAGCACAAGGTGCACCTCTGTAATGTTCATGCTGTTTAATCAACTTCTTGATATGCCACACCTGTCAGGTGGATGAATTATCTTGGCAAAGGGTAAATGCTTACTAACAGGGATGTAAACAAATTTGTGCTCAACATTTTTGAGAAATATGTTTTTGTGCGTATGGAACATTTCTGGGATCTTTCATTTCAGCTCATGAAACATGGGACTAACATTTACATGTTGCAATTATATTTTTGGTCAGTATAGTTTGCATTCAGCAATGTATTTTTTTCACATTCAGCAATGTATTTTCTCATTCAGCAACGTCGATTCGCAACGCATTGTCAGCTAGCCTACATTAAATTAAGTGAGCTTTGCATTATCTTCAATAATGATAATATATAATTTACATTGTCTTCAATGTCTTGTCAGGGCTGTGTGTATATTGGTCCGTCCATAGTTTTTGAATTAGCAGTGTGCATTGTATAGATCTTTACCATGCACAACTACACACAGGCACGCACACACACTTTTTCCTAAAGAGGGTCCCCCCTTCCCCTTGCTCTGTCTGTGTGGCAGGGGGTCCTGATGCAGGATTGACAGCCAATTTCCCCAGTCCACGCTCCCACACTGTTATCGGGAGTATAGCGCTGACAGCTAGCTAACTGCTATTCATTACCCTGTCATCCCTGGCCATGCCATCTGACCATGAGAAGCATACAGCTAAACTAGTCATGTTCTTATAGATAAAATCACTATTTAAAAAATAAATACATTTAACCTTTAACTAGGCAAGTCAGTTAAGAACACATTCTTATTTACAATGACGGCCTACACCGGCCAAACCCAGATGACGCTGGGCCAAATGTTCACCACACTATGGGACTCCCAATCACGGCCAGTTGTGATACAGCCTGGATTTGAACCAGGGTGTCTGTAGTGACGCCTCTAGCACAGACGCAGTGCCTTAGACCGCTGCGCCACTATAGCTGTGTCTAAATATGTTCCTTGCCATCTGATTCTTGCTTTCTCAGTCCTTGTTTCTGTGGCTTGTCTGAGTCCAGAGCGTAGAGAAAAAGGGGAGGGGAGGAGTGTCAATTTGTCAGCGTGCATCAATTCCCCAGGAGACTAGCCCAGGATGGTGTGTCCTCGTCTGTATCTGCATGTGTGCGTGCGTGTCTGGCCAGGCTAAGCGCCTGGAGACCAGTGTCCATCATTGATCAGGCCCATGTGTGTTTGACTGTACCTCTGGGGATTCTTCAGTCAGCCTAAAACCACAGATCTTCTGCACATTCTAGTTCTCCGTTTATCTGCTTGGTCACTCTCAATTTTCTTCTTCAATTTCGGACTCTCTCTGCCTCTCACTTGGGCTTTCTGTCCCGGGTCTTTTTAACGGTCTAGAATTGTCTTAGAGACATCCCTTTCAATCTCACTCCCTCTTTCTGACTTAGTCTCTCTCTGCTTCTCCGGCTTAGGTTTGTCTCTGTCGGTCTCAGGGCTGAGGACGGATTGAGAGTGGGAAGGAGAGAAAGCAAGAAAGACTGGGTAATGATAGAGAGGTGAACGTTGGGGCCAATGTGCAGGGGAGAGACTGAGAAAAAAATAACAGAGCACAGGAGGGTCTTTACTGAAGAAACCCCCCCACCCACCTCAACATCACTCCGTCTTCATAAGAACCCAGCCAAACTGTCAAATGGAATGATCAACAAAGTATTTGGGGAAATATAGATGACCAATTACTGTATATAGAAAAATGCTACAGTTTTCTTTCATGACAAGTTCAACGTTCCTCATTTAAATTTGGCGCACATTCTGGACAAATATTTAGAGTTCGACCAAACAGACTACAAAAGGCCTTCATAGAGCCACACAGCCCCAAAAACTTCCAAGACCAACCCACCAACGAACAAAGAAATAAGCAAAGGCAACAAAACCACATCGGGTCGTTCGGCAGGGATGGCATATTTTCCCATTTTAATACATTTGAATAGCAAAACAAACCACAAAGCAGGCAGTGACCCAGTTAAGATAGAAAGTTCTAATTAGCACCAAGGCCCCGATCCACCATTGAATAATTTTAGAGTAGCATTTGAACATAGCTTGCTACATAAGTCAGAAAGAAATGATTGGCTGAATGAACGACTGAATAGCTTATTTAGTGTTCTACTACCAGATACTCCCCAGAAAGATGCTTTCAGTTTTCTTCAGAATGTGTGTTTTTAGGCAGTGGCTCCCGAGTGGTGCAGCGGTCAAAGGCACTGCATCTCAGTGCTAGAGCCGTCACAATAGACACTCTGGTTCAAATCCAGGCCGTATCACAACTGGTCGTGATTGCGAGTCCCATAGGGTGGCGCACAATTGGCCCTGCGTCGCCCGGGTTTGGCCGGTGTAGGCCGTCATTGTAAATAAGAATTTGTTCTTAACTGACTTGCCTAGTTAAATAAAAAATATTAAATAAAAAGCTATAGGCAGTAGTTGACCCTGCATGCATTGAATCCTAAGATACTGTAACCAAAACCTGCTCTTAACACTACACAATATTCTCCATTAAATTTCATGTTCGTACAATGGCCCATTCTTAATAAGTTTTGGCCATCCTATACAAATATCAGGGCAAAATGTGTGTAATGTGAGTGATTATAATATATGCCATTAAGCAGACCCTTTTGTCCAAAGCAATTTACAGTCAGTCGTATATGTGCATAGTTTTTTTTGTATGAGTGGCTCCAGCGGGAATTCAACACACGACCTTTGACGTTACAAGCACCACTCTCTAGCAACAGAGCCACCCACACACACACACACACACACACAAACGGTTCTGAGTGCTGTTTCAAGACCCAAACATATGCACAGTTGCAAACCTGTCAAGGGATTGACCCACTTATGCCATTTCAAAGCCGACTTTATTTGACTGAGCAGGATTTTCTAGCCCTCAACATCAAAAGGCAGAGGCACCACCCATAAAGCCCCTTCCCCTCCCGTGCATAATACCCTCTAATGTTCTGTATTCAAGCAACGAAGCATCAGATTGGAAACATTTAGATAAAGGGGGAAGTCACCTCTACTTCAACACTGGAGCATCTACAGTCGGCCACGTGAAAGTCACAAACGGTCAAGTGGTGATTATGATTCCGGACTGTTTCTGCGGAGTGGGAAGCAGAGAGGGATGGAGATGACATTGGATGACAAGGAGGAGTGCGTCTTGTTCCCTCTCTTCGACTCGGGCCTGGCTACTGCATTAAACCCAGACATTGTTCACGGGACGGAGATGAAGTAAAGGGGGGAGAGAAAAAAAAGAAGAGGGAATCTCATGTCAAATGACATGATTTGATTACTTCTGCCTGCTTGTTATGACTACTGCTCCCTCGCTAAAGGAAAGTCACCTTGCTCTGCAAAGAGACTGCTGATTACATCACGGCTGTATGTATTAACTCTTTCAGATGCGAGTACAGTCATTTAGCAAGGACATGGCTGAAGGCCAAGAATAAAGAAACTAAACTAAAACAGGAAATGGGTTAGAGGCAAAAAAAATGTATTCAAGTCATTCAAAAATTCATTTATTTCCCCAAGTTAATCGTAAGACATGAACAAAATGCATCAGCGATTCGTATTCCTGCAACTTTCTGCAACTGCACAGTAATGTCCGTCTGTGTGCGTTGTGCTCGTATGTCTAGTCTACACTTAGTGTAGCCGTTAGCGATAATGCTAATGATAACCGTCTACTGGTAGATGGAAAGGCTTTCCCAAAAACCTTCTCAATTAAATGTTAACTACAAAGTAGCCAACGCCTACCTGGCAGTATGATATCATGATCATTTGCGTCAATCCAGTGGCCATTTGTTTTGCTAACTCTGCAATCACATGAGCGCTACAGAAACACAGCTAACCTAACAACGTGGGCCACCACATATTACGGTCCCTTAGGGCAAAACTTGATGATACGCCACTTTCTGAAATTACCACATCCTTTTAGAAGCATACACTCCAGATTGGTGTCGAAGGCCATGCTTGTCTACATCTTACCTCAGTAAGTATTGTAGGCCACTTTCTACACCTATACTCAAGTCCTACGTCAATACCGTCGGTCCCTTGTCGGAGTAGTAAAACAGAGTGACGCTAAATTCTCACCTCCACAAACACACGGAAGAATGTGTGACGAGAATTGGTTTGTTTGCGGGTGTTGTTTAGGTCTATCCAGAGAAAAACTATTAACAACAGACATTTCACAGGTAAAAAAAAGAACAGCAATCATTTTGTGTAACAGTCATCAAAAGGAATCAACTTGACCCAAATGATAACAATAAGACTATGTTAATGCCTCGCATGTTGTCTAGTTCTGTGGAAGCTTTCATTTCGGAGTTGCCAATTTCCCAGGATGTCCAGACACTGCCTAAGCTATCTTGTTATTGATACACCCAATCACAACGACACCTGAAAAATGTCAGACATTTCTACTGAGCGTGTCAAAGAGTTTCTCTGCACAACAAGGGAGTGAGAATCATTGACGTGGGTAGCAGTTTCTACCATTCGAAATTGGATGTCGTGAAATACGCTAGTAGTGTGACTAAAAGGTTTGAATGAACGTACTACTACCACCACCTATTAAAAACGCTAGTTAGAGAGCTTGGTGCTACCTATCAGGAGGGAAGAGAAACGGCTACTATTCAAACCATCACACAAACACCGACAAGGACGAGGGAATTTTACACCGTGCAGTATACAGTAGATAACGTTGCCCACAGTACAGAACATGTTGCCAAAAATTTTCACAAAGATTGAGACAAGCGAAATTCAATCCAAATAGTGCCTTTAATTCTATGGTCCTCAGAGTTGAGTGTATAAACTGCACAGTCCAAGTTTCCAATAAAACGTCTCTGAGAGGAGCCATATTTGGCCAATGAGATAAATGCAGTACATATGATAGTAGTGCTAGCCTCCCTTCCAGACCGTTACCTCACCGTTCAGACACTACCTCAGACTGCAAAAATAAACATAAGATTGACAGCCAAAGTTCCTTATCAAACCCCCTAATGTTAATTAAGATTTCGGATACGCTTAGAGGCCACTTCATCTACTGGCCCTAATGCTCTTCTCCACTCACAGTTTGATGCAGTTCAAATACAAAAGGTTTGCTTTGGCCATGGAGCCTGACTGAGAAGTGTGTGTACTGTGAGTAGGCTGTGTGTGCACAAGTCTCTGAGTGACGAAGTGGTTTGGTATTTTAAGAAGGCTAGGTTACCAAAACGCCCTGCCTTTGTCATGAGTTGAACAGGACTGCCAAAACGAGGTACATAGCGGCCATCATGGAGCTTGGTATGGAGCTCGGTTACACAAAATGGCATTATAAATCAATACACTCGACTGAAACCATACATGGTGAGTAGACGGAGCAGATTGAGCTCCACCATACTTTGCATATCATTTCCCTACCTCAAATCACAGGACACAGTTCAGGACAATACACTGCTGCCGTACCTACCTATTCCATCGCATGGTGTCCGTGGTTCTTTATTGTTCCTAAAAAGACCCATCCTATAGTAAAATGTGCAATGGGTTTTAAATGACGCAATTACACGGTCTGGTTGTCAGTGGTATGGGACTGCGGTTATGGTAGTGTCTAGACCAGGTGTGTGATGTTCAGTGAGTCTCTCTCTGCTTGCGGTAAAGTTCAGGTGCATACACAAGGACACACACACACACACACAACTAACCCTGCAGTGTGGCTGCTGGTTACCGGTCTACTCTGGCTGATAATTTCCCTGTAATCTAATGCTCAGCTGCTCATCTCCGGTTCGCTGTGGGAGTGTGTCTTTGTATGGTGTGGTGCTTTATTCTGTATCCTTGATTGTAAGAAACTGACTCATTAGTTGTCACACATATGTATTTATATATTTCTGTTTTCTCAAATTATGGAACCAAACAAAGTACTCAAACAAGTGTGTTTGGATGGGTGTTGAGAGTGAGATGAAAAAGAGACGGCACGGTGAAGCGACGTTTCAACTTTCAATGTCACATGCCCGAAATGCCTTTCTTGCAAGCTCTAACCCCAAAATTGCAGTAATCAATAACAATGTAAAACTGAAATCTGTGTGCGTGTATGTTTAGGGAGTACAGAGAGTGTTAGTGTATGTTTAAGGAGGACATAGTGTGAGTGTGTGTGTGTGTGTGAGAGAGATGAGCAACTAAGTAAACACACAGAGGCAGGGCATTGTTGTGTTGGGCTCCAGGAGAGCTACTGGATATAGAAGGTCCATATAGTCAACCAAAACATCACTCCCTCATTCAAAATGACACGCTTGTCACGACTTCCGCCGAAGTCGGTCCCTCTCCTTGTTCGGGCGGTGTTCGACGTCACCGACCTTCTAGCCATCACTGATCCATTTTTCATTTTCTATTGGTTTTGTCTTGTCTTCCTTCACACCTGGTTCCAATCCCATAAATTACATGTTGTGTATTTAACCCTCCGTTTCCCCTCATGCCCTTGTCGGAGATTGTTTTGTTTGTATGTGATGTGCTATTTAGTGTTGGTGTGCGACGGGTTTTGTACCCACTTTGTTATTTTGTACATTTTGGTTGTTTTGGAGTTTGGTCAGCATTTATTAAACAACTCCGTTTATACCAAGTTCGTTCTTCTGCGCCTGACTTCCCTGCCACCAACACGCACCCCTTACAACGCTACCATAACATAACATAACACTCCCTCAATCAAAATGACACGCTACCATAACATCACTCCCCTCCCAGACAAATCTCAGTGAAATAGTAGACAATGATAAGGCACATGCCCCAAGGCCACAGGCTTGTGTGATTGAAGCACTGTTTAAAACGGTGCTCAAAATCATAGGCCTGGCTGAGTGCTGCTACCAGTATAATGGCCGTGCTGAGAGTCGAGGGAACTAATGGAGACAAAAAAGTTCCTTGGTGATAACCTGTGAGAGCGACCCGCCGGACAAATGTCTGATTTAATGTTTCCAGAGCGTTTGGCTAACCAGGCAACGAGAAAGAGTAGAAGTGGAAAAGGGATTACTGAACCAAGAACAATATGTTGTTGTTTTTTATCACAATGATACTTGTTGTTATAGAATACATGGAAGGGAGTTAATGGAAAAAGGTCAGTGTTTCCCAATTGTTTCCTCAATGTTTGGCTTTTGTGGGGAAAAAGTTGAATAATGGGGTCAAGATGGGCAATAAAGAACATTTTTGGAATAAAACAGATATGGTTGCTTTCTGTGTAATTCAAACAGCTGCTTTGCCACAAGGGGCATGTGGAGAGGTTAGGAGGCGCTAACAGCTTACACACGCTCGCACACTACAACCCTCTGGGTTCCACCACAACAGCCTCCTCCCACGCATCCGCCTTCAACCCTCCCTCTCTCGCTCTCTCTCTGCAACTCCTCCCCTCCGCACCCCTTTTACCCACACGGCCAGCCTGGGAAGAAAAAAAAATGTCCCTGATCCTATTTCACAATGTAATCAAAACACTTTGTGGGAGCTTGTCCTCATAGGATGGGGCCTGGCAAAATGGCAACTTGGACAGGGTGGAATCAAGGAGGGTGATTCAAGAGGTGAGTCTACATAACCAAGTTCAGCATAGAAGGAAAATGTTTTATAATCCTTGGCTTGGCCAAAAAGGGCAATGGCGAGGAGGAGAATAAGAGAAGGGAAATATGAAAACAAACGGATAAAAGCTACTGAAGGAGGGCTCTTTGGTCCACAAAGCGACCAAAGCCGCTGGTTTAAATCGGGACCAGACGTGGACACTTTAAATAGCTGCTGAATGCGTTGGCATGCGGTTGGTGGAAGTGGACTTGTCACCAGTGGATAGGAAACTCCAATCCCAGTCACTGAGCGATTTGTATAATTCAGATGAATTAGAGGAAATGTCTCGAAAGTCATAACAGTTATTTATGTTGCCACAATGGGCACTGCCCGGTTTACAATTGGACTTTCTACCAAAATAACATCTGAAATCACGTTCTGGCAGATCTGGGCACGATGTCTGCTTCCTAACGATGTAACGATTCACCGATAAACATTTGAACCTCTGATGCGTAAGATAGGACTGTGTCAGTCCGCAGGCCCCCAGACTGACTCAAATGTAGCATGCGTCGGTCAGAAAATCGATTCAAATGTTACAAAATCAGTCACATTTTTGTTGTTGTTGCTCATAGTACTTTCTTTCTACCTTCCCGAAACTGATGCGTCCTCCTTCAGGTGTCAAATTAAGTGTGGAACTGTGTTGACAGTCATTGATCTACAAGTAATTTTGCATGCTGAATAACCCCAGGCAATAGCAGTAGCTTAATCAAACTGTGCCCAGCCTTACATGCTGAACAACCCTACACACATATGCATGGCACCTTCAGCCATTCAAACGACTTGCGAGATACAGTATTAGGCTTTATTAGTTGAGTGACAGCCTATGTAATTTGCCAAGTTATTGTCATCTATGTGCTGTTGAAAATGGTGTTTTACCCAGAATAAAAGCAAGCTACCAGAGACAACTCTCATCTGGTTATACTAGGCTACCTGCTAAATGGGGCTAGCAATATATTTTATTTAGATTGTTCAGGTTCACCATCAGCAATAGTTTTGCTAGATTTGCTTTAAAAACAAATCAGTGTCTATGATCAGGGTAAAGTTGATCATTTCAAAACCAGGACCTCAATCACTTTGCGAGGCGCACTGCATGCACAAAGCAGCAGAAAAGAAACTCACTAAAAACGTCCAAACTAATATTCGATTTTGAGAAGGAGGTGAAATCCAAAGTTGTGCTATTTATTGGCTATGCCATAGCTAATTTGTAGATGATAAATATTGATACATTACTAGCTCAAACACTACATCTGCAAAAGTCAGTGGGTGAAGCTGATTTCAGAAGTGGGGGGACAAAACATACTACATTGCCCCCCTAATCTGACAGAGGTAGTGGGGTGGTAGATGCCTAGTCACCTTTGTGACTGAGATCAGACCCCTACATAATACATACACATACATAATTTACACAGAAACACAAGTTAGGTCAGACAGATCAAGCTCAGAGAGGCCCAGCTCGTGAACTCCATCAGCAGAATGGAAAATGAATGTGTTTGTGCAACAAAATGTAAAGTGCTTCGGATGGAATCACATTGATTCATACTCTAATCAAACCGAAATGTTTAAATTGTATCATTCCTGTATTGTAACAGAGCCCATGTATCGAATCGTCCTTCGGAAGTTGTCATAATTACTGTGTAAGTCTATGAAAGGGGTTGAGAACCATGAGCCTCCTAGGTTTTGTGTTGAAGTCAATGTACCCAGAGGACAGAAGCTAGCTGTCCTCTGGCTACACCATGATGCTACCCTACAGTGTACTGCTGAGGCTACTGTAGACCTTCATTGCAAAACAGTGTGCTTTAATAAATGATTTGGTGACGTGAATATATTTAGTATTTTCTAACAAGGATAACTTTAATTTTTCACTATTTGTTTTAAAATTCACTGAGGAGGATGGTCCTCCCCTTCATCCTCTAAGGAACCTCCACTGTGGGACAGTGAGGCATTTTTCCTTCCTTGGGACCTATACTCCAAATGTTTGGATTTGAAATCAACAGCTTTCATTTGAGGGTATTTTCATCCATATCTTGTGAACCGTTTATAAATTACAGCACTTTTTGTTTATATTTTCTCCATTCTAGTTGACCAAATGTATTGGGACAAAATCACTTACATGTGTATTAAAGTAGTAAAACGTTTTGTATTTGGTCCCATATTCATGGCACGCAATGACTACATCAAGCTTGTGACTCTACACATTTGTTGGATGCATTTGCTATTTGTTTTTGGTTGTGTTTCATATTCATTTTGTGTGCCCAATAGACCTTAAATGGTAAATAATATGTCATTTTGGAGTCACTTTTTTTGTAAATAAGAATAGAATATGTTTCTAAACACTTCTACATTAATGTGGATGCTACCATGATTACGGATGGTCCTGCATGAATTGTGAATAATGAGTGAGAAAGTTAAGACACAAATATCATACCCCCAAGACATGCTAAGCTCTCAACACTACTATAACAGAGGTTAGCATTATTATTTAAAAAACATTTTTTTTGGGGGGGGGTGATATTTGTGCGTTTGAATCTTTGTCGCACATCCTTATTCACAAAATAATCTGAAACAAAACCAAAACAAACAGCAAATGCATCCAACAAATTTGTAGTCAAAGCTTGATGTAGTCATTGTGTGCTATGAATATGGAACCAAATACTTTACTACACATAAGATAATTTGTCCCAATACTGTTGCTACCCTAAAAAGGGGGGACTATATATAAAAAGTGCTGAAATTTAACGGTTCACCCGATATTGATAAAAAATACCCTCAAATCAAAAGTTGACCGTCTGCACTTTAACCTCATGGTCATCGTTTGATTTGAAATCCAAACTTTCGAAGTATAAAGACAAAAATAAGAAAAAATGCTTCACTGTCCCAATAATCACAGAGGACACTGTACATACAGTTTATAAGATTGAAAATAACTGCAAATAGAGAAATGGTAGAGGAGGACAAGGCGGCCATGTTTTACTGTGTGAACATGCCCTTCCAATCCCACAGTATTCCTTCCTGTCAGTCCATGCATCCGAAACAGATAGAGCCTTAGGGCTCGTCCCTGTAGAATTACAAGTTCTACTGTTCCTTCACTTACATTCCAAACGTGCCGGAATTACACTTCCTGGATCCCCATTGTGTACCTGTTCAAAACAAAAGGACGGAGAAGAGAGGAGATTAAAGTTAAAACCAAAAAGACTGTTGATGATTAAAACATGAAAATGTTGTTCAGGTCAACACTACCTATGCGTGGTTAAGCATAATAAGAAAAACATTTCATTTAGCTAGTAGCAAGCAAAATTACTTGCTACAAGGCTACAGCATATCCCATCATGCATTCATCATTATCATATTGCTAAAAAGGCTAAAAGAGGAATTACTTGAATGCTACTACATATGGAATTAAAGTGCATTCGTAAAGTATTCAGACCCCTTGACTTTCTCCACATTTTGTTACGTTACAGCCTTATTCTAAACTTGATTAAATTGCCCCCCCCATCAATCTATACACAACACCCCATAATGACAAAGCAAAAAGGTTTGTAGAATTTTTTGAAAAAGTATAAAAAATGAAATATGAGATTTACATAAGGACCCTTTACTCAGTACTTTGTTGAAGCACCTTTGGTAGCGATTACAGCATCGAGTCTTCTTGGGTATGACACTACAAGCTTGGCCCACCTGTATTTGGGGAGTTTCTCCCATTCTGCTCTGCATATCCCCTCAGCTCTGTCAGGTTGGATAGGGTGGGTTGCTGCACAGCTATTTTCAGGTCTCTCCAGAGATGTTTGACTGGATTTAAGTCCGGGCTCTGGCAGGGCCACTCAAGGACATTGAGACTTGTCCCAAAGCCACTCCTGCGTTGTCTTGGCTGTGAGCTTAGGGTCGTTGTCCTGTTGGAAGGTGAACATTCGCCTTAGTCTGAGGTCCTGAGCGCTCTGGAGCAGGTTTTCATCAAGGATCTCTGTACTTTGCTCTGTCCATCTTTGCCATGATCCTGACTAGTCTCCCAGTCCCTGCCACTGAAAAACATCCCCTGAGCATGATGCTGCCACCACCATGCTTCACCGTAGGGATGGTGCCAGGTTTCTTCCAGACATGACGCTTGGCTTTCAGGCCAAAGAGTTCAATCTTGGTTTCATCAGACCAGAGAATCTCGTTTCTCATGGTCTGAGAGTCTTTAGATGCCTTTTGGCAAACTCCAAGCGGCCTGCCATGTGCCTTTTACTGAGGAGTGGCTTCCGTCTGGCCACTCTACCATAAAGGCCTGATTGGTGGAGTGCTGCAGAGATGGTTGTCCTTCTGGAAGGTTCTCCCATCTCCACAGAGTGACCATCGGGTTCTTGGTCACCTCTCTGACCAAGGCCCTTCTCTCCCGATTGCTAAGTTTGGCCGGACAGACAGTTCTAGGAAGAGTCTTGGTGGTTCCAAACTTTTTCCATAAAAAAAAAAAAATGGAGGCCACTGTGTTCTTGGGATCCTCCAATGCTGCAGACATTTTTTGGAGCTCTACAGACAATTGGTTTTGCTCTGACATGCACTGTCAACTGTGGGACCTTATATAGACAGGTGTGTGCCTTTCCAAATCATGTTTAATTAATTTAATTTACCACAGGTGAACTCCAAGTTGTAGAAACATCTCAAGGCTGATCAATGGAAACAGCGTGCACCTGAGCTCAATTGAGTCTCATAGCAAAGGGCCTGAATACTTTTTTACATAAGGTATGTTTTAGTTTTTTATAGATTTGTAAACATTTATAAAAACCTGTTGTTTTCGCTTTGTCAATATGGTGTATTGTGTGTAGATTAGAGGATTTTTATTTCTTTAATCTATTTTGGAATAAGGCTGTAATTTAACTAAATTTGGAAAAGGTTAACTTCTTTCAGCTAGGGGGCAGAATTTTTATGTTTGGAAAAATAACGTTCCCAAGGTAAACGGACTATTTCTGAGGTCCAGATGCTAGAATATGCATATAATTGACAGATTAGGATAGAAAACGCTCTAAAGTTTCCAAAACTGTCAAAATATTGTCTGTGAGTATAACAGAACTGATTTTGCAGGCGAAAACCTGAGGAAATCCAACCCGGAAGTGCCATTTATTTGGAAAAATCCCTGTTCCGTTGCCTGCCCCTCCTCCATTAAAAGGGGTATCAACCAGATTCCTTTTCCAATGGCTTCCTCAGACTGTGACCAGGCTTTAGACATAGTTTCAAGCTTCTATTTTGAAAAATGAGCGAGATTTTTCAAAACGCGTCAGGTGTCCTTTGATTAGTTCCTGCGCGCGAGAGATGTAGCTCGACATTTTCTTTCTCTGTAGTATTGAATAGGTTACCGTCCGGTTGAAATATTATCGATTATGTATGTTAAAAACAACCTGAGGATTGATTACAAAAAACATTTGACATGTTTCTACGAACATTACGGATACTTTTTGGAATTTGTCGTCTGCCTTTCAGGACCGGAACGAGCCTGTGGTTTTCTGAACATAACGCGCAAACCAAATGGCGGTTTTTGGTTATAAAACGTATCTTTATCGAACAAAAATAACATTTATTGTGTAACTGGGAGTCTCGTGAGTGCAAACATCCGAAGATTATCCAAAGTAAGCGATTAATTTTATTGCTTTTCTGACTTTCGTGACCAAGCTAATTTGAGGCTAGCTGTTCTTACTGTTTTGTCTAGTGATTGATAAACTCACAAACGCTTGGATTGCTTTCGCTGTAAAGCATATTTTCAAAATCTGACACGATAGGTGGATTAACAACAAGCTACGCTGTGTTTTGTTATATTTCACTTGTGATTTCATGATTATAAATATTTGTAGTATTTTGGGGGGAATTTGGCACTCTGCAATTCAGCGGTTGTTTACGAAAATGATCCCGCTAAAGGGATCCGTGCGGCAAGAAGTTAAGGGATCAGAATTCTTTCCGAAATATTATTTTCTGCTGGCTGGACCTAAACCTGTTAAATGTTTGGCTTGAATGATACATCATCCTGCTGCCTAGGTGAAGCCTACACAAATAGGGCAAGGCAGCCTTTGTCGTCGATGACAACAAAAGCCATGCTGAACACAGAAGAGCAGAGCGTAACAAAAGGTATACAACTGACAACCACAGAGGAGAGGTCTGGCGGAACGTGAAATATGGCACATTGTAGTGCTTTTAAAAAGACTCACACATGTCCTTGATCAGAGAATGATTGGGAATATTGAGTTATAACCAGGTCAGTTACCAGTTAGGAACGAGTCTACACATTAAGTTATCAACCAAACAAAACAGACGGAGTAGACCAGAGTGAAGCTCACTAGTTTCAAACAGACTATCACTTAACTACACAACGTTGTGATTTCGTGACGCCAAACAAAAGTGGATCAAAGAAGACTAACCAGACTAAACAACTTCAGAAGTCCGGTTTCCCAGACCCAGATGAATCTTATTCCCGGACCAAAAAAAATTACTTGCAATCACATTGTGGAATTCATTCATTCATCTTAGATACTTGTAAGGAATATTAATTCACTTCTCCTACCCAGGAGTTCAAAATGACAGCCATTGTCAAGGAATGCTGCCTGTATACCGGGCCAACATTTGGTCAAACCTGGGGACAATCTCCAGAAATCCCTCCAGGTTGTAAAAAGAGAAAGTGGTAAGTAAACTATATGTTTCTGCCCAGAGGTCTGCACTGCAGTAGCATCTGCTGTCTTACAATTCTCATTGCCACGATGACGCTTTTAAAACTCAGGAAACCCTGTGGCCTTCCGTCAGCTGAGCTCCGGCTCATTCATGGAACTTCTCATTCCTGGAACTTCCCATTCCGGGATCTGTCAGGTCTTGTTTTGCAACGCTTCCCCTCAGGTGAGGCAAGCACAAACGGAGTCGCTCAGTCATATAATGGGTTCATTTAATCACTGACCTACACTATGACAGCTAGGGCCTGGGTTGACATCTAAATGAAGACAAATGGAGAAACCTTGGGTACATATTGGATGTTCTTTGGTTGGTGTTTTTTTTTGGGGGGGGGGGGGGGGGGGGGGGGGTTCTTCATGCGATTCGTTGGAGACTGAGCTGGGAAATAGTCATCTAAGATCTTGTTTGTTTTCTATATAGGACTTCCCAATCAAGGATTAGTAGCACAATAGTTCCTCAGGTTGAGCATATAGTCTATAAACAACCTTACCAGAAAGAGTAAGAGTGTGAGCCTTAATTATAGATCTACACAGTGCACATATTGACTACCTCTGACAGGTAGGAAATGGTTTGTTGTAGAATTGGACCTATTAAGATTGATAGAATTGTGTAAAGGCAGTTGTAAAACACCACAACACACTTTAATGTCAAGCTTAATGGGTCCCATTGTGGCCATGAAATGAACTGGACCCATTTCCACAAGACTTCCCAGCGTTTGAGACTGTACAGTGACTCAACTAGTGACATAGCGTGTTTCACTCACCCCTGCCAAAATTGGGGGTCACCAGCCTTAAACAGAGGGGTAATTGTACCCTTACACACACACTCTGGGGGTTGACATCACACTCATTGTACTGAAAGCCCTCTCAAACATGGCCGGGACTTCAAATAAACAAGGCTTTTTTTAACCGGGCCGAATAGGGATGACTCGAAGTAAATCAGGTCAGACATACAGAGAAAATAAAATATTACTGCCACCACACAGCACTTCAGAAAACTAGTTGGTCGTAAACAGCTTGGGGGAAAAAGTGGTTTCTTCATAGCAGCTTGGAACCTTCAATATAAAAGGCTGCTGTAAGTAAATGGGACTTCAAAAGAGAACATTCTAAATGTATTTTCTATAATCATCAGCAAACTCAATAAAGTACTGAAAATGAGCATACAATGTGTTGATTATATGAATCATGAGATGTGGTATAAATCGCAACGGTTTTCCCGTACCAGCTATTTGCACACACTCTACCAGCTTCTCTATTCATCCTGTTTGAACACACACATATTCCCCTAGCACATCAAAACCTGAGGGGAAATAGCACAACGTCATCAAAACCAACAATGCCACCATTTCTTGTGTGGTTAAGCTGTTGCTCTTAAACCTCCAATGACAGTGTTTCTTTGGCCACAGTGGGGCTATAATTAATTACAAAACAATATACTGTTAGTTTTTTCCTCTCAAGCAGAAGATAAAAGGGTCCCAAATATAACTCCACGGCATCCTGTCCAAAAGGGCTTGTCCTCTCCAGCCACTTGGCATGCGGCTGATGCTATCCTAATTGCTTCCTTCCCGAACTAACAATATGTTATCGCCTCCCCAAACTCCACAAAGGTTATGCCAACGCAGTCACAGTCCACCAAACAAACATAACAAAAGGACCATTGAGGCTTCAGTGGAGGCCATTGAGGCTTCAGTTTATTAAACGAGAGTACACTATATAGCATCGTGGGTGAGTCAGGGAGGCCCACGGGCAATTAGTGGAGGCTACTTGACTTCATCAGAAAGATATGAGAATTCTCATTGGCCATGATTCTGTAGCCATGCGAAGCTCTAACCAGGATTACTCACGTTACTACATAATGAGAAACTGGGAGAGAATGGGCTTCTCCACTTACTTTGATGAGATCGGGGATGAATGCGTTTCTGTGATAGAACACAATTCAACTCAATGAATGCTTAAACGAATGCTCTCAGTCAAAATGACAACCATTAGCCTATATTTGTATGGCTACTTCTTTTAAGTTTCCTTTGCACATCTGTAATGGCATGCACTGGGAGTAAGCTGACCATTTGAATCTGACAGTGACACATGGTATGCGTGTGCAAAATCTCCAATTCACATTAGCATGCTTCCATGTTCAGTAAGTAGAAAAGAAGATGCATTATTGTGCAGTCTGCATGCATTTGGCCTGCTGCACACACACACACACACACACACACACACACACACTCACTGCCCCATTTATCAGTTGGGTCTCATCTGCCTCCTTTCATTACCAATGCTTTTCTAACTTCCCGGGGGAAGAGGTCAACGTCCTTCTGCCTGTCCCACCCCCACCCCTCAGACATCACCAGAGGTCAAAGTTAACAACTGAGCGAGTGCCAATCCAGAATCAAATCTAATTTGGAGGAGCTTAAAACAGAGAGTGTTGTTCATGCGGTTTTGTCAGGGCAGGCGGTGGCTTTTCCGGCCTACAACCAACCACTGAATTTTGGACAACACATTGACCTTTCTCCAGTGGCCTGACCATAGTCCACTTCTTCTTCTCCGCAAAATAGGGTGAATCAGTTCTGACGATATTGCAAGTTTAGTTTGGTCTTTCTAGCATGACAATCTAGTGACTAGTATGTCAAAATAGTAATGATGACCGGGGGCAGAGGAACTTGTCTTACTCTGAGCAAGCAGAGTCGGTTAAAGTGGCAAAATCTCCTCCGAATTAAGAGTGAGAAAAATGTCCTCTGGATTTCCTGTGGATTTGGGAGTGATAGGTTTTTCCTGGCACTTCCTGACTTTGAGAAGCATTTGTTACTTTGCGTCATAGTTATTTTTTTAAATCATTTTTCACACTGGCCAGCTTGGTTTGACCAGAGATCCCGAGGAAGGAAGCAAGCTTGACTCTTGTCAGTAAGCAACTCATTCAACACAACCTTACTTTTATGGGCCAAGAAATACAAGACAGTCACAGACTCTAGAAATTGCATCGTCATAATTTTCACTGCGCTCATTTCCCTACCACAGAGTTATCCTACACTGGCAAAGCTATTCCCTTTTCCAAACCTTTCATCTCAATACGAACTAACGGATTGGCACAAACAAGTAGGCCAAGGATCTCATAGGGCCAAGATCAGTGAGTTAATTGAAAAAGGACATTTCCACTTGATTTAACAAACATAAACAGGGGAGCGGAGATCCATGGGAAGATTGAGCTCCTGCCTTTGAGATGGTTGTTCATTTCTGCGGCCATAAAATGCTGCAATAAGCTGCTTTTCAAGTCAAATCGTAATCATTTGAAGAACTGCTACGACAAAGTCTGTCTGACCTGTGACTGTTTCTAGCAGCAACAGCATCCACCAAGTAGGTAGAGAAATAGGCTTTTTGAAATACATTTTGATGAGAGGGTGCAGTTGATCTGATGAAAACCATTTCCTCAAGCTTGAGGTTAAGATTAGCAATTTTTCCATTATGAGTCAGAAGAGAAATCAAAAGGGCCATCGCTCAAGTCGGTGAGACTAGTAGTAACGTGAGAATCCTAGTAACAAGTCTCAAATGAGTTACGGATGGTCGATGGACTTCTGCTATCTAGGACATGCGGTTGTGGGACTCTCAAAACAATTTGTTGAACGCAGTCGATAGGAAGCGGATTGACTGTTGAAACTTTTTAAAAAATGGGGAGAGGTTCAGGGTCATCGACCAAATAGCACTTCGATTATTGGTTACCGTTGATATGCATTGATAATTGACTACTGTTGAGTCTTCACCTTCAGTTATAAAAAAACAATTGCAGGTCTATTTTCTTTTTACCAACAAAGTCAACAACAAAGCCCACATCAATGGTAAATACAATATCACCAATGAGGCCTTCTCAGAACATTCATTGTTCAGATTAAGATTCAATAACATGCAAATGTGGAAGCGTTCTGTCTTGTTGATAAGTTCAGCAACAACCAGCCCTCGGAGTACAAAAGAGATACATTTTACTTTCTGGCTCCAACAGATAGTTGTGTACATAGAGTTTGAGACCCATACATTCACGGGCAGCAAAATAAAAATACAAAATTGTATCGCTGTCCCCGGAGAGCTGTGTGCACAACTCACTGCTTTTTGGGTTAGCCACTAAATATGTGGAATGTGCTCGGCCCAAACTGTCAATGTGTGTGCTTGGAAAGTAAAAAAAGAAAACGGAAGAATAGGCATGGGTTCTTTCTTGTTCTTATGTTTTCCACTCACCCTGTATAGTTGCATAGGACACACACACACACACACACACAGCAAAAAAAGAAAATGTCCCTTTTTCAGGACCCTGTCTTTCAAAGATAATTCGTAAAAATCCAAATAACTTCACAGATCTTCATTGTAAAGGGTTTAAACACGGTTTACCATGCTTGTTCAATGAACCATAAACAATTAATGATCATGCACCTGTGGAACGGTCGTTGAGACACTAACAGCTTACAGACGGTAGGCAATTAAGGTCACAGGTATGAAAACTTAGGCCTCTTTAGTGTCCTTTCTACGGACTCTGAAAAACACCAAAAGAAAGATGCCCAGGGTCCCTGCTCATCTGCATGAGCGTGCCTTAGGCATGATGCAAGGAGGCATGAGGACTGCAGATGTGCCCAGGGAAATAAATTGCAATGTACGAAGTGTGGGATGCCTAAGACAGCGCTACAGGGAGACAGGACGGACAGCTGATCGTCCTCGCAGTGGTAGACCACGTGTAACAACACCTGCACAGGATCGGTACATCCGAACAGCACACCTGCGGGACAGGTACAGGATTCCAACAACTGCCCGAGTTACACCAGGAACGCACAATCCCTTCATCAGTGCTCAGACTGTCCGCAATAGGCTGAGAGAGGCTGGACTGAGGGCTTGTAGGCCTGTTGTAAGTCACCGGAAATCACCGAAAACAACGTCGCCTATGGGCAGAAACCCACCGTTGTTGCATCAGACAGGACTGGCAAAAAGTGCTCTTCACTGACGAGTCACGGTTTTGTTTCACCAGGGGTGGTGGTCGGATTTGCGTTATTTGTTGAAGGAATGAGCGTTACACCGAGGCCTGTACTCTGGAGCAGGATCGATTTGGAGGTGGAGGGTCCGTCATGGTCTGGGGCGGTGTGTCACAGCATCATCGGACTGAGCTTGTTGTCATTGCAGGCAATCTCAACGTTGTGCGTTACAGGGAAGACATCCTCCTCCCTCATGTGGTACCCTTCCTGCAGGCTCATCCCTCCAGCATGACAATTCCACCAGCTATACTGCTCATTCTGTGTGTGATTTCCTGCAAGACAGGAATGTCAGTGTTCTGCCATGGCCAGCAAAGAGCCCGGATCTCAATCCCATTGAGCAAGTCTGGGACCTGTTGGATCGGAGTGAGAGGGCTAGGGTCATTCGCCACATAAATGTCCGGGAACTTGGTGGAAGAGTGAGGTAACATCTTACAGCAAGAACTGGCAAATATGGTGCAGTCCATGAGGAGGAGATGCACTGCAGTACTTAACGCAGCTGGTGGCCACACCAGATACTGACTTACTTTTGATTTTGACCCCCCCCCCTTTGTTCAGGGACACATTATTCCATTTCTATTAGTCACGTCTGTGGAACTTGTTCAGTTTATGTCTTAGTTGATGAATCTTGTTATGTTCATACAAATATTTACGCTTTAAGTTTGCTGAAAATAAAACGCAGTTGACAGTGAGGACGTTTATTTTTTTGGTAATATATATTATATGACACACATATATACACACACACACACACACACACACACACACACACACACACACACACACACACACACACACGTGGAACACGTCGATGAAATGTCATAGACCAAAATCTTGTCTATTAAAACGCTGTGATTTTGCAAGACATGCATTGAGTGTGTGCGTGTATGACGTCTGCGGGTCCTGACACAGTCTCTCTGTTACCAGAATTCCCTCCAGCTGGATCTCATTATGCCAGCTGCGCTGCACACATCCGATTCTGATCCAATGTGCTGTGCGTGTGTGTGTGTCCCCTTCTAGGCATATATAATACAGGGAATAAAGAATTCGACCTTCATAGAAAAGAAAGCTTCAGGGCGAGTTGGATTTAACTGCTAGCTATAATAATTAATTCACTCTATTTCTGCTAGCATAGTAACTCTGGCATGCAAGTAAAGTAAAACTACAAATACACCATGTTTCCCTATGAACATGACCAAAACCAATTACAACACATTCTCAGAATGAATTCATCTGATACAGTTTAGACCAGAGAAGTAACTCTGAAGTCATACTGACTGGGTCCCAGAGAGCGACACCTACTCTCAGGAACACCTACAGTAAGTAACTTAGGACCGTAGTTTAAAGTGTAAGAGAAACTCACATTTTTGCATAAATCATGCAGTGATGAGCATTTTAATAGGATTTGGTCCCTAGTGCTTGTGTAAGAGTTTTGTTTTCATTAGTTGGGAAGCTATGGCACAAACGATAAACGTACCACACTAACGAAGAAAACACACTTCGTCGTGGTTTACAAATGCTTTCCAGCCATCAGTCATTGTACCAAAACATAACCAACATGACAAGACAGTGGTGGCTGGGTGACGAACCATGACTATTTGCAGGTGGTCCACCTAAGAAAAGTGAAAACAGTGGAGTCCCTCCCCCTTCATTCTGTCAAGTTGAGCTGGTCCACTGGAAACAATGCCACACCTCCTTCAACCTTCCAATTCAAACCCTTTGCTAAAGAACACAAAACACTTACATTAAAACAAAGTGTGTTCAACAATTTTTTTTAAACAAAAAATTGACAGGCAGAGGGTTATATGCCGTACCCATCTTCCCCAGGGAGGTCGGTTTTTGTCGACGGGATCTGTGAATACCTTCTGGCCTTGGAATTGCCTGGCCTGGCCTGTTGACGTTTTTATGGAAGGAATGTTATTGGCCACTGCCTGAGATTGTCTCCAGCTGAGCAATGGCAGCTATCTGCCAATAGAACTGAGGGGGCTGAGGAGACAGCCGAGCCACCACACAACAACAAAGCCACTGACTTATCAGTAGCTTCCCACAGGTTGGCCCAGCAAGCGCAGACACCTCCAGCTATTCTATGCCAATGCCCTGACTCGAGAATAGAGTACAATAGAGAAAAACAAACAGAATATGAGGAAGAGAAGAGGAAAGGGGGATAGAGACAGGAGGGTTGGTACTCGGGACAGGGAGATAAGGTAGGAAGGTTCAAGGTTAGTAGGCTACTTGCTATGTCAGGCAGTAGGCCTAAATTTAAGTATCTAAAACTTTAGTGTAGCAGACAGTAAATTTACTTGTTCTGGATAATTTAGAACTTGAGCAACCGACTGGCATTTTACGCCCTTCACACCCATTTAACGCGTAGAGATTTAGTTTAAGCGGTTGTGTGATCCATAGTCGATATTGTTTTACTATCGTACAGTAGAATAAGAGTGTTGTGGCCAGTCCAATAAAAAAGCAACCCACACACTTTGACACACAAAACCACTGGGGGGGGGGGGGGGGGTTTGCCTCCTCCAACCCACCCCCTCCAGGTCTCTCCATAACCCCGGTCATTTTGACTCCAGAGTGGCGCAGCTGTCTAAGGCACAGTGCTAGAGGCGTCACTACAGACCCAGGTTGGATCCCGGGCTGTATCACAAACAGCCGTGATCGGGAGTCCCATAGGGTGGTGCACAATTGGCCCAGCGCCGTCCGGGTTAGGGGAGGGTTTGGACCTCATTGTAAAATAAGAATTTGTTCTTAAAATGGACTTGCCTAGTTAAATAAAAAATAAAAATGTCGAAACAGAGGCCTAGTTCACCCCTCCTAGATCAGGCCATTGGGGTGGAGCAGGCGGTTGGAAACGCCTACTGTGCTCTCGGTAAGCAGAAAAAAAAACTTACGCCCTGCCCTCCATTAACAACATATAGAGAGTTATTTATGAAGCTGCCTGCAGGTTCTGCTGTGGTGTAGTGGACATACAGGGCCGTAGTCTGCTGTTAGCCATGCATGCCAAGTTAGCTAACAAATTACAACCAATACACGTCGAACCCTACCCCGCCACACACACACACACACAGTTCAGCGTATACGCAAGAGGCCCTTGCCGATTGAGGGTTATGAACACACATTTGTTTTCGAATTGAGAGAAACGTTTGACAAAGATCTGTCACTACAATACATAGTGTAAGCCGATAGGTGACATCTCCAGAGGTATCAGAGATAGGCCAGGCTTAGATTATGGTGTGGTTTAAAAGGGACACAAGTTTCCAGAGACATGATACAGTGTGACACAGGTGAAATGTTCCCTAATCCAAAACAATCACAAGAGATGAAGGACTCATTGTTACTCTACAAATATTGTCGGCTCTCAGCTCTATGCCTCAGGTAGCCTAGTGGTGCGGCGACAGGTAGCCTATTGGTTAGAGCGTTGGGCCAGTAACCGAAAGGTTGCTGGATCGAATCCCTGAGCTGACAAGGTAAGAAAATGTTGTTCTGCCCCTGATCAAGGCAGTTAACCCACTGTTCCCCGGTAGGCCGTCACTGTAAATAAGAATTTGTTCTTAACTGACTTGCCTAGTTAAATAAAAGGTTAATAAAATAGGCCTATAGTTAAATTTGTTTGCCTACCAGAGAAACCTTGAAAGCTGTTCAAATACATTGAGAAACAATGTTGCATACCATATTTTAAAAACACGAAATCCTTTATTTTACAACTGTAGTAACCTAAAAGCCTTAATATTCTCTCTCTTACGGCTCTGACAGTAATTTTGGATGACAGTAATTGGCCAGGCAAATGACCACAGTCACTGTAATAACTGTTTGAATAGCAACAAATATATTACGCACATTTTCTCCTCCTGACTGCATGTGCTGGAATTCAAGTCAATGATGGCTTAATGTTACGACTGTCAGCCTAGTGTACCCGTAGAGGGTTGCCAGTTGACGCATAACGCCTCATGGCGGCCATGTTGGAAAACCACTGCATCAATTCTTTTGACAACAACAGCTGAGTGGCTAACCCAACCTGCATGATAACGGTGCCTCAAACTAGTTAATCCATCACCCGTTAATCCATCACCCGAGTCCATTTCTGTGCAGTATTTGACTGCTCTAACAAGGCAGGACAGATAACAGGGATTTTTATATTTTCATAGATTACCCGCAATTATAAAAAATCAACTGTCAGAAAGTTTAGAAACCTTTTTGCCCGTTAAGACCTGAACCCACTGGTAAGTCTGATAGATTTCGAGTTTAGTTTAGCTGTTATGCTAACCAAGTGTTAACAAGACTACAAGTTAACCCACATTAGTTAGCTAGAAATGCTAAAAGTTAGCTAGAAATGCTAAAAGTTTGCTAGATATGCTAATAGTTAGCTAGATATGCTAATAGTTAGCTAGATATGCTAATAGTTAGCTAGATATGCTAATAGTTAGCTAGATATGCTAATAGTTAGCTAGATATGCTAATAGTTAGCTAGATATGCTAATAGTTAGCTAGATATGCTAATAGTTAGCTAGATATGCTAATAGTTAGCTTGTAGTCTGTCTCTTACATAGGCAGTATGCGAGTTAAGTTTTATTACAAATTTTTCACCATAAAATGCACCTTTATAACTAAGGATTGCATGCATCTATCATTGCATTTGCAGACTAATGCAAGTCAACTATTCTTAATGTGATGAGTAGATTAGATAGTAATTTCGGCTATTAATGAGCGTGTAGAGGCATAGGCCTATAGGCTATATCAGAGACGTTTCTTTCCTTTACTCAGGAAAAATGTGGCCTTTGATAAACATTCCATGAAATTCTACTACATTTAGATATTGTATGACTGGAGACATTAGCAGAATCGTTTAAATATGAATAGGCCAACTCTGCTTACACTGATAACAGATCGCTAATATCTACCTCGTCTTGAATGCAACCATGTAATCTAGGCCTAGGAAAATGGGTCATGGCTAGAAGGGATCCAATTGTAAAATTAACTTCAAAAGTTCCAAACCTTAACCTAAAATTCTCCTGACCTGCTACAAAAAGTCAAATCTGATGTTAAATTTCACCAAAGCGGGATCCCTTCTAGCCATAACCACAAATTGTACAATATGACATCCAGTCCAACTACACTGTCTAAAAAAACTCCAGTGGCACTGACCCAATGATAATTTGTTGAGAACTTTATTCATAAGAGGGAAAATGCATGGACATTAGAGCATAGGACAAAGGCCTCAATGGGATAGGACAACCTGCTGTGTTGACTATTGGTGGTTCCAGCCCAACAATATATTTAATCTTTATATGACACTAAAACACCTGAAGGAATTAAAACACAACCAAACAAGCAAGAGCCCTGATGGCATAGGAAGACCTGAAGAAGTGATTTTCTAACATCAGGTGTGCTTTTCATTTGTTTATGTACTGTAGGTTCACCAGCTGACCTCTATCAAGACACCCATGTCGACTGGATTCTCACTGTGAAGCTGAGAAATGCTGGAGCAGCATCAGTTTCTCCTTTACTACTTTGTCCTTTTTCCAGATATGAAAAGGAGACATCCCTCAGTAATACAAGTTGGTTGTCATATGCTGTGCTTTGGTCAATCTGAATGATTGTTGTGACACTTGAATAAAGCACACCTTGTCATGACTAAAGTGCCCCCTTAAACCATGTATGTATGTATGTATGTATAAATTGTCATTTGTAACATGTAAAAGACTATTGTAAACATACTGTACTTCAATAATATGCTATATTGTTCTATTGGTGAAATTCTAAGTATTTTGTGTAATCTCTGCTTTGCCTGGCCCCATTGAATAAAATGTATTTCTTATTGTGTAACTTTTATTTATTTAACAATTTAAACAATGCAATGGTTGTGGTAGTCTTAGGCAAACCATATTCATTAACACAGTAGCACCTCCAAGTTCCACTCAGACATTACGGGAGAAAAGTATCTGGCTTTGAACTTGGTGGTAGTAGTTATGTGTATATTTTAAGCTAAGGATCCCATAGGATCCTGCTTCCAGACATTTCACTACCTAGATTACAAGGCTTGGATTTTCTTTAGACAATTTAATGTCAGCACAAGGCATGTACCATGTTTGTACCCTGTTTTGTGCTGCTACAATGTCGTGCTGCCGCCACGCTGTTGTTGTCTTAGGTCTCTCTTTTTGTAGTGTTGTCTTGATCGGCGTTTTGTCCTATATTTTAATTTATTTTTAAATCCCAGCCCCCGTCCCCGCAGGAGGCCTTTTGCCTTTTGATAGGCCGTCATTATAAATAACAATTTGTTCTTAACTGACTTGCCTAGTTAAATGAAGAAGAAAAATGTACAAAATCTTGTATAATGATTAGCCTCATATACATTGTCTACTGGTATCATTTTAAAATTGAGAACATATAGCTCAGCTCAACAATATGTAAATGGAGTTAAGCTATTCTCTTCTTCAGATGCAAGGGGTGCAATGCAAATGCCCATAAGGCAAATGACATCATACTGTACGCCAGTGGTTCCCAACCCACGAGTACCCTCAACAGTACACATATTTATTGTAGCCGGGACAAACACACCTGATTCAACTTGTCAACTAATCATCAGGCACTCAATGAGTTTGAATCATGTTTGTCCGGGTCTAGAACAAAAATGTGTGCCGTTGTGGGTACTCAACGACTGTAGTTGGGAACCACTGCTGTAGGCCTATGGCTGCATTGGTGTTGCATGCCATTATCAGCTGCAAAATGGGTTCACATTAGGGATGCACGATATATCGGTGAACATATCGAAATCGGCCGATATTAGCTAAAAATGGAAACATTGGTATCGGCCGATGTCTAGTTTAACGCAGAAGTGCAAAACCGATGTGCATACCTATATAAACGTAGGTACATGACGTAGTGACGCCACGTAAAATTTTGCGCTACACGTGCAACACAGCATTCCTAACCTAGCCCACAATGTCTGCTGTGTGGATCAAGCACTCAACAAGTCGAATAAGTCGAGCAGTCATTTGAAAGAGTAAGAACATTTCAGCGAGACAACTCAAAAGGCGAAATCCACTAAACCCAAGATAATGGAATTCATTGCCCTTGACAAGCAACAGTTCCCTGTCATGGGTGATGTTGGCTTTTGCTGACTGGTCGAGCACCGGTACACATAACCAAGTGCGCTATTTTTCAGATGTTGCCCTACCAGAGTTAACCAGTAATAGCGTCACTGCTATTAGCTTCACGGCATACATACTATGGAACGCCATTTGGGTCTTTGCATGTCAAAAAAGATACAGTAGCACTGTCAAAGCTGTACAAAAAAAGGACTGCAAACACTGGCCACGAACAATGTGTTTACAATACCAATTTGGTAATAAAGCATCATTTGTTCAACTGCAACTTCTGGAGTAGCTAGCTTTAGCTTGGACCTAGCAAGCACCAATACAACCAGCCTGAAAACAATGACCAGTAGAAACTGCAGTCATTTTCATTATTCTTAGCAATGATTTAGGAATCATTGTGAGTAAGTATTACCTAGGTAACCACTTGTTCGCCTATTGAAACTGAACTTCAGTTCATGAAAATAAATAGCTAGACAGCTACTTAACCCTGTTGCTCCAAGCTAACGTTATAAGCAGCCAGCTAGCTTCATCTGGCTAGTGAGGCTCGACCTGACCGGGTTATATGTTGTGAAGCTCGCCACAATAAGGATTAGGCACAATAGTGGAATTTGCGGTCTGCCTTCAAAATAAAAGTGTCATTGACAGTGATGTAAATTAATACAAATAGTATAATTATTACTAGGTAATTCCGTTAAAAACAAATTCTTATTTACAATGACGGCCTACCCCGGCCAATGCTGGGCCAATTGTGCGCTGCCCTATGGGTCTCCCAATCACAGCCGGATGTGATACAGCCTGGATTCGAAGCAGGGACTGTACTGACGCCTCTTGCACTAAGATGCAGTGCCTTAGACCGCTGTGTCCATGTGTGTGTGTAACCTATTTAACTGTACTAGAATGCTTAAAGCTGCACAAATTTTAAATAGCAGGTTTTTTTTGGCAAGGAAAATATTGGATATCGTATCGGCCAAAAATGTAATATCGGTGCATCACTAGTTCACAAGGCTGATATCCTGAAAAAAAAGAGTGACAATCAAATAAATCTCATTGGCGAGCTTACAACTGAACAAAAAAGTAAAGTTCGGTATACAACACAGAAATTAGAGAGATTCCCTTTCACTCTTTATTGCAGGATTGTGATCTGTGATTAATCAACGTTGACACTAGTTCATTTGGAATAGTTTTAAGTTAACAATTAACACAAGTTTAAACACTTCACTTCAAAGAATCAACAGTATTTAATATAATTGCATAGTGTACAAGTAAGCTAACGCATATGTAAAAGGTTAGACATCTTAGTAACACGTAGGCTATTATTCATTACTAAAGCATACATTTCACGTGAACAAAACAAAAGTCCATTCCAGAGGTTGCCAACCTTGCTCCACTGATCCCTGATCCCTGCAATAGCACACTTAATTATCAACTAATTAGGATATATAAATTGAATTTGGTGTATTAGTGCTGGGCTGAAACAGAAGCATGCACACCCAGCAGGGTTGGCCTGCTCGAGTTGTAATAGGTTTATACATTGTGTCTGACTTTAAAAACGGTATTTTTGTTTTCAAAATGTGCTGACAGGTACACATAGAACCTATGGTATAAAATGATGAATGCCCCAAGAGAATAAGGATACATTGGGACCTTTTTATCTGCAGAAAGGGATTCACAGCTCTGTATCGGAGTACAGAAAAGACCAAAGAAACAGGCCGCATTATACTCAAATTAGACAGCACTGAATATTATGATACTATAGGTCTGTCCTCGGTTTCTCGTGCTGGACTGGAGAATATTTTCATAATGTCCTCCCACAAAGATACCTGCCCTATCCAGAGTAGCCTACTCTCCGTTCTCTGACAGCTGGAACTGCTAGCTAGAGTGCCTTCAGAAAGTATTCATAACCCTTGACTTATTCCACATTTTGTTGTTATAGCCTAAATTCTAAATTGATTTCTTACACACCTACACATAATACCCCATAATGACAAAGTGAAGAAATGTTTAGACATTTTTGCTGATTTATTTCAAAGGAAATATAGAAATATCTAATTTACATAAGTATTCACACCCCTGGCAGCGATTACATCTGTGAGTCTTTCTGGGTAAGTTTAAGAGCATTCCACAACTGGGTTGGGAAACATTTACCCATTATTATTTTAAATTCTTCAAGCTCTGTCAAATTGGTTATTGATCATTGCTAGACATCCATTTTTCAGGTCTTGCCATACATTTTCAAGTAGATGAACCAGGTTTTCCTCTAGGATTTTGCCTGTGCTTAGCTCCATTCCGTTTATTTTTTATCCTGAAAAACTCCCCAGTCCTTAACGATTACAAGCATACCCATAACGACACAGCCACCACTATGCTTAAAAAAGACAATTACTTTACCACATTTTTTGCAGAATTACCTTAGTGCCTTGTTGCAAACAGGATGCATGTTTTGTAATATATGTATTCTGTACAGGTTTCCTTCTTTTCACTCTGTCAATTAGGTTAGTATTGTGGAGTTATTAAAAGGTTGATCCATCCTTAGTTTTCCCCTATCACAGCCATTAAACTCGAACTGTTTTAAAGTGACCATTGGCCTCATGGTGAAATCCCTGAGAAGTTTTCTTCCTCTCTAGCAACCGAGTTAGGAAGGACACCTGTATCTTTGTAGTGACTGGGTATATTGATACGCCATCCAAAATGTAATTAATAACTTCACCATGCTCAAAGTGATATTCAATGTCTGCTTTTCTTTTTACCCTTCTACCAATCGGTGCCCTTCTTTGCTAAGCATTGGAATACTTCCCTGGTCTTTCTGGTTGAGTATGTGTTTGAAATTCACTGCTTGACTGAGGGACCTTACAGATAAATGTATGTGTGGAGTACAGAGATTAGGTAGTTGTCACGACTTCCGCTGAAGTCGGTCCCTCTCCTTTGGGCGGTGTTCGACGTCACCGGCCTTCTAGCCATCGCCGATCCACTTTTCATTTTCCATTTGTTTTGTCTTACTCACCTGGTTTCAATTCCCCAATTACTTGTTCATTATTTAACCCCCTGTTCCCCCATGTTTGTTTGTGAGTGATTGTTTTTATGTAATACCGTCCGTTTATGTGGGCTCGCATATTTTGTATTGTATTTGTCTATTTTTAGTAAAATACATTTATTTACTCATATCTGCTGTCCTGCGCCTGACTCCTCTACACACAGACTACATTACAGTAGTCATTCAAAAATTCATGTTAAACACTATTATTGCACACAGAGTGAGTCCATTCAAATATTTACTCCTGAACTTATTTGGCTTGCCATAACAAAAGGGTTGATAAAAATGAAAAATCAATAAGTTAAGTCATTTATAAAAATGAATAAACACAATTCCACTTTGACATTATGGGGTATTGTGTGTAGGCCAGTTACAAAACTCTCAATGTGGCACATTTTAAATTCAGGCTGTAACAACAAAATGTGGAAAAAGTAAAGGGGTGGGAAAACTTTCTGAAGGCACTGTACTTAACTACAAATCCATTTTAAGTTACAACGGTATATACACCAAGATAATTAAATATCATTAGCTAGTTAGCTAACTTAGCTAACTTTACATAATGTATAGCTAGCTAACTAGCTAACATTACATTAGCAGCTAATTTGAGTTAGCCTGAACAGTAAGTTCCTGTAGCTAGCTAGCGATACATTATCATTTTCTAAATATATTTACTTACTTGAATAGGTTCTCCCTCCCACTGCCTCAGTTTTCTTGGTCCTTAGAAAACAAAATAATGGGTAATCTTCCCGAAGTTTCCAGTGTCAGCAAAACTCAGCCAGCCATGTGGATGATTGGAGGAGTTCCAACAGACTCTGGTGTGGTTGCTAGGTGATTTGTGAAGCAACTGCAAGCCCTCTATAGGAGGAGCAGGAAGTAAAATGTTCTGTGATTTGTTGATTCAACGCAACTGACATTACAAAAAAAAATACATTCACATCAGTTATCATCATCATCATTGAATGAACATTCTACATTAACATGGAAATTATTGTATCACAATACCAGGCAGCCATTGTGAGTGTACCCATGAGATTACCAGTCAAATTGCCAGGGTGCGGTCCTAAGCCCTTTCTATTCATTCCATGTCTATGGGCGAGTTCGTAAATGTGCAGAATAACTGATGAATTTACAAACGCTCAACACCCGTTGAAATTGGCCGGTGACGGTAAACGTCGGCAAAAAAACATTTACATTGTTGCCAGCAGCACAGTTAGTCACCAATGCTCTGAATAACATGAACAGCCTAACCAGCTCTGCTGGGGTAAACAAAATGGTCAGAGTGAGGTGTTCTCTCATTTGTGTCTGGAAGTAGCTAGCAAGCTAGCCAACGTTAGCCAGTTCGATTAGGTGCTTGACTGCCATTGTGTGGTCAGAACGCTCGGATCAACCCTACTCCTCGGCCAGAGCATCCAGTGTGCGCTCTGAACGCGCCGAGAGCTAAACGCTCGGAATTTACGAACAGACAATCGGACAACGCTCTGAATATATGAATGCCCAGAGTGCACTTGTGTGCTGCATTGTGCACCGCCCCCCACAAAGTTTCAGCAAAGAGCATCAAAGTTTCATCACGTTGCCCAGCCTAGCCTGCCCAGCTTCAGCCAGCTGTTTATCTGTGTTTTTTTTTTTTTACAGTTATGATGGTTCTTTTCATGACAGTCTTCATCCATAACTGTCGGTTACACGGTTATAATAGTAGTAGTTGTGCCAGCCCCCACACCCCACCCCAGAGTAGGGAATGCAGTACCCCTCAAACTAATAAGAGGCCATGTCCTCACAGCCAGAGACCGTTCCCTTAACAGTGTATGTCCTAGCTTAGCAACAAGTGGCAAAGGGTTGCTAGGAAACACCTTGCTCTCTGGGGGCGAGGGTACACGCACATACACTTCAATGTATTAACTGGAGCTTTGTATTTAACTCTGGATGTGTTGAAAAAAAATCCAGTCAGGAGGAAAGCCCCTGTCACCAAAGTAACATGTCTTTAGAGAGATGACACTCAACCTTTCACCTTTGACCGTTTAGAAGTGTGAACTAGCAGGAAGTGTCATGGTGATGGAGGGAGCCACATGCAGGCTGTAAAAAATCATGTCCTGCCCCTGGCACCCCATCATCACGGCACATGTCAGCCCTGTGTTCAGCACACACACCACACACACGGAACTCAAAATCCAGTATGCCTATAGTAGAGACCAGAATCCATGTAATTAATACTCATGCATATGATTTTTAAAGACAGTCCAAGTTAAAAAGTTGCTGCCACGTTCATAGTTCAACAAGCCTAGCTTTGTTTGTTAGTTACTTTAAACATAGGGAGAGAAGAGAGAGCTTTAGCCTGACCAAATCGCAATAGATCGAACAAATTAAGATCGAGAACCTCAAGTCAATTTCGGAATAGGTCAAGTTGGGACCAGCGAAAGAACCCCCCCTCCCCCATCCATCAAAGTATAAAAAACTTTTAACAGTCCAGTCCAACATTGGTCCTTTTCTGTCCATGACAACCCCCCCTTTCCCAGGATAGAGCGAGCCCCCCCCCCCGGGGGGTGGGTGGGTTTAAGGGTGATTGCCCCAGCTTTGGCAGTCGTCTTGAGAAAAAAGGGTGTTTCTGGGGAAACCGAGTACTCCCCATTTTCCAAGGACTCCATAGTTCCTACTTAGCAACAGCCAGAAGCGTCGGTATTCCGAACACCGCCTGCCTATCGGCCTGCCAAAACCACACAGGAACACAAAAACCTGGCGAATGTCACCATAACAGATGCCCCGTGTATTGTTTTCCAGGAGTCAAAAGCCACAGAAAGCCCCCTGATGTTATTGAGATGATATTCTATTTCAAGAGCAGTTTCATATCCATAATATCCGAGTGAATAGCCAGCTAGCTGTCTAGCTTTGGCAAAAAACTAGAACCATTCAACGAGAAAATAAATCCCACACTAATATCAAAATTACCGCAACCACAAAATACTTACCGTAAGGTGCACCGATGCCGAAGAAAACTAAAAACTCAGAACTTTGCAAGTTTCAAAGTTCAGACTTTTGGAGAAGTTCTGCCCTAGTTTTTGGGTCCGGTTCCAGATGGTGGACACTCCCCTCTACCACACCCACTCACCTACCTATCCCTCGGTGGAGGACTAAAGTCTGCAGCCAGTCAACACCAGCTGTTCTCCCACAGACAGACAGTTCAGAGCAAAGCAACACAAATCCTCCCTTCTCTTCCACATCCCTCCCCCCATCCTACCGCATCCAGACATGTACCTCACCCCCCCCTCCATCCCTTCCCTCCGCCCCAGTTCCCCCTCTTGTTGGCTGGCCTTTTCAACCTTAGCCAACAAAAGAAACAAAAGGAGCCAGTACAGAGAGAGAGAAAGAGTAGAGAGAGACCAGGCCACCCTTTCAGAGAAGTACTGGGACTGCAAAGGCTAAGCACCGCAATAAACTCCACACATGCACATACCTGTAGACACATGTACACATCTACACACATGTGCGTGGATGCAAACTCATGCTGCAGACAACATACAGACAGACCCACAGTGCTAACACACACACCATTCCACGAAGACACGGACTTCTGAAAACATGCAAACACAAATATGGCCTGCACAAAATATGCACACAAACACAACACCTTTAGTGAGCATGTCAACATTATTTTGACTACAGTCTGACAAACTGCAGATCATGTACCGTTCTACACGTTGCCTCCAAAGGAATGCCCTTTGCTGTGCACGAGTGAGCAAGACAGATGCCGATTAGTTGTGCTTGTGTCTGTTCCCCTGTCTCCAGTTCTCCCTCTTCACCTGCCTCAGGTGGGGGTCTTATCTTCTCATAATCATCTGAGGCTTTGACAAAGACCTCCTCAGCCATGTCATTCTATACCATCTCACCACAAGGGCTTCATTCTCTAAGGGGCTGCTTGAACTTGTGAGAGTGTGGAAGAGAGTGAGACAGCAAAATATCGATAAGGGAAATGGACACATTCAGTAGGAAGAGAAAGAGCAATGCAACAACAAAAAAGAGATGACGAGAAGGAGCGAGAAAGAGAGCAACCAACACCCAACGCAACCAAAAACAACAACCCAGGAACTGCTTTGCACTTTGCCCCCACCCTACCATGTGCTAAACAGGAGAAAGACAATGCTCGTGTTACGGAATTTTAACATGGATTCAGGAGACACACACACACACACACCAACTCCATTCACGAGGGAGCTCACACGCATATACCATTTATACTCGTAAGCTGCATTCGGTGGAAGCATGCAGGGTGCCCTTCGGAGTTAATAATTCACACTCCGATAGGGCACTTCAGTTGTGCTTCAAAGGAATGCAGATACTGCACTGTGCGTAGTTTTCATAGTTTGCATACGATCTAGGTCTCTATTTACATATTTGAATAATGAACAGGCTTTCCAGTCTAATTAAACCCTATGAGAGTTAAGACTAGTCAAGTTATCGAGAATAAAAATTACACAGACATTTCAACATACATCCATGGGGTTAGGCTACTGATTAGAATCAAGGGCATGTCTGGAGAGTGTGGGTAACATGTTAAGTTGGGCTTCTTGAGCAGCAGTCACCCTTGTGCGTCTGAATTTGATTAAATTAACTGACCAAAAGGCATAAGCATGCTTCAGTTCCGCTTGCGTCTAGCTGAAGGAGTCTGCTCGCATACCCCCTTAAAAAGACCATTGCTTGAAAATCAAATGTTGTTTGTCCGTTTTGAGACGCCGTAGCCAGTATACACGTCCTCAAAATAGTCTGAATGAATCTATTAAATGTTAACGTTTTTGCCGAGGATCTTAGTCGCGCGATTTTACGTCTAACTAAGATGTTTGGTGTAGTATTTCTCAAATATTTTTTTTGCATTATTACAGGTTGTCTCGTTGAATGACAACTAAGACTTTATTGAAGAATCCCTACTCTTGACCAATCACCGACGAAGGGGCGTAGACTTCGGCTTTCCTCCCCCCCAAAAATGCGTGACTGAAGTCCCCCCCAAAAATAAAGAATTGATATATGCAAGAACTCTTCTGAACGGTATTGGCTGGGAACCATGCGGACGCCTTAAGAAGTAACAGCGAAATAAAACTATCAAAGAAGGACTTGTCACCCTTGCACTGTTTCTATGGCCTGAACCGCAGCCAAATAATGAATAAAGATGGAAAATTAAGATTAAGCCAAGATCAAGTTTTATTAGTCGTACGGGATACACATGGTATACGGAGTCCAATGAAATGCATATTTGCAGTTCATGACAACAATAAGAAATAATAAAAATGTATACGAAAAAAGTAAATGGCTCAGTATAAGGAAGGTACAATTTATAGTCCTATTATTACATGTGTTTGGGGGAAGGGAGGATTGGGGGGCAAGTGTTTAACGGGAACTACAATTTGATTTATATTGTTTCTACGCACATTACATACAATAATATGTTCACTGTGATGTAATAGAGCAGGAAGCCCATTGTCTTATGTCATTCTCAGAACCTTATTTGCTACAACAACAAAAAAATGCAGCCTTTGATTGATATCTAGAGATATATGTCAGATAGCTGCCATCTAGCCAGATCCAAAGATCTCAAATGGTTTAAATAGTCAGTGGGTATCTGATTCTGAAACCCACCCGACCCCCTCTTAGGTGGATTGCGCTTTGTGCCACCAGTATATTCTTCTTAATCTGTTTGCGTCTGTTGGCTTGCAAAGCCCCATTAAAAAGACCAGACCATTCTGATAAGGTTACTGAGTTAATGCCCACTGATATAATTAAAATAGAGTATTTAATCTGGCCATGATTGTTGAGGGGTGAGACCACTTTAATGCAAGTGTAGCCTTCACATATCATGCAGGCTGGCTATCCTTCCCAACACGTACTTCCATCCACGTTAAACAGATTTGCTCCAGGGCAATTCCACGATAAAGGAATTACGCTGAGACTCCCTTTTTTTCACTTTAAAATGTATGCCAAACAAAAGCCATTGATTGCAAAGTTTTACAAACCATACGACGACTACTTTGAACAATTTATAAAGTTATATTTACTGGAAAAACTGCAGATACAAAGTTACAGAATTACGGTAATATCTCCCTCAGTTGTATTATGTTAACAAACTTTGGATCTGCACAGTTCCTCCTGTAAATGTGTTTTTGTAACTTTTTCAGTGGAATTAGTCAAAGGTAGTCCTTGTGCATAGAGTTATTTTGTTTGTTAAACTGGTATACATTTTAAATGGAAATATCGTAGTCTCAGCGTAATTCCGTTACCTTGGAATTGCCCTCCAGTCTTGGATGGATAAGGGGCTTTACCATATCTAAGATGGGAAACACACCAGAGCAATTGTCCTCCAAAACCAGTCAGTAGGCGACCATCCTGACAGCTCGTTGCAAGCGGTGGCCGTCTTTCCCTCATTGCAGGGTTAAGGTGATCAACATGGGCCTATTCCGGTAACCCAAAGCCGTTCCAACTCTTCAGGGTTGTGAGTTTGTGCCGATGTATCATGACAGGATATGGCACTTTGTGGTGACACTTCTGGCCTGACAGTGTGCTGCTGCAAGACATAATTTAATCAACACCACCACTAATGATCTACTGCCATCGCCACCCAGTCACAGTTTATCAAATCGTCCTTGACATCTCTCCACCTGTTAATCACCAGGCTGGCAGGATAAATGTCACAACGAAAGCTAAACAAGACAAATCACGAAAGTGTCTAGCCCCTCATCAGACAGCATCCGCCCGCCTACTTGCCTTTGCTGGGGACGACTTGACAAAAGGACGGACAGACTGACTGAAGGACTGAGGCTCACTAGTTTGATTGGGCTACTGGGTGGCGCAGCGGTCTAAGGCACTGCATCGCAGTGCTAGAGGAGTCACTACAGACCCCGGTTCGATTCCAGGCTGTATCACAACCAGCCGTGATTGAGAGTCCCATAGGGCGGCGCACAATTGGCCCAGCGTCGTCCGTGTTAGGGCTTGGCCATCATTGTAAATAAGAATTTGTTCTTAATTGACTTGCCTAGTTAAATAAAGGTAAAATAAAACCGATTCAAAGTTTGAGGGAGTAGGACTGATAAAAGGTGTTGACACGACATGTCCATGCTAGCCCGTACAGCTGCCAGCCACGGCGAACAAGAATGGCCAACACCCATCCCCCTTCAGACTTTGACACTAACAGTTACAGGGTGTCTGAGGTGACACGAGCACCTTTTACTGGTAGAGAGGTGAGGAGTGTTCTGCCCAATTGGGTCATTATCACTGGAGCCCTCTCTTTCACTAACTTTCACAGAAGTCTGTTAAGTATTACATTTACATTTTACATTTTAGTCATTTAGCAGACGCTCTTATCCAGAGCGACTTACAGTAGAGTGCATACATTTTATTACATTTTTACATACTGAGACAAGGATATCCCTACCGGCCAAACCCTCCCTAACCCGTACGACGCTATGCCAATTGTGCGTCGCCCCACGAACCTCCCGGTTGCGGCCGGCTGCGACAGAGCCTGGGCGCGAACCCAGCCCAGCCTGGGCGCGAACCCAGAGACTCTGGTGGCGCAGCTAGCAGTGCGATGCAGTGCCCTAGACCACTGCGCCACCCGGGAGGCCCGGGTGATGATGCCATTTTAACTCAACTGGAGGCAATTAGTGTAGTCGGTCATGCATATTATACCACTGTGGTTTAATCTCAAATTAATCCAGCCTCAGTAGCCTATACATCCCCACCCATATTGAATCTATTCAGAACATGGGAGTGAGGTTATGGTGATAGCAGTTGTAAGGGCATTAATGTACAATTTCTTCGAGTAGCAAGTCAAACTGGTGAGGGCCTAAATTGCAATGGAATAATATGGACATAATCAACGGTCATTGAAATTACAATATAAATTCCTCTACAATTCCCTGTGAATCTAGGAAATAAGGTTAAAATGGGGGGGGGAAATCCTATTCCTCTGCCCTCATCTGTACATACATATCGTGAGAAGGAAACAAAACACGAGGCGGATTTCACTTCTGTAGGAAAACAGCCCTAATGTTGGAAATAATCATCATGTTGTCATCCAGTCATATTGATTTATTTCCCAAGCTATAGCACACATTTGACATACAGCATTTTTATTTTTTTTAAAGGACCAATATTGGTATCGTCACAGCCCTACTCATCTAGCACCCTTCCAAAATTGCATTTCTGGCTCAGGTAATGACAGGTCAAATTTCAAAAGGTCACACAGGGAACACAATGGTACCATTTATACATGGAGTCAAGGGTCATTGTACAAGTCAAGACTGATCTGTCTTGTCCAACTCTGTCCAGGTACAAGTGCAACCACATGTCTTCAAACTTGCCACATATTTGAGCCTTGGTAACGGCTTTCTTTGTGACTGTTACACACGGTAAAAATCTGTCCCAATTAGCCACAATCGTGAACAGCAGTGCTGTTCAGCAACCTCCTACAACAGTGGCCAGCTTGAACTATGTTTATTTGAGCTTCCACAGCCAAGGGACATAATTGGCAGCTTTCTCTCCTCTGTTTAAAAGGTAACTTCCTATTTATTTATTTATGACTGCAGGCATATTTAGCCGTCCATAAGACAATGCCCTGTTAGTCTTTTGATCTCCATGCTGCCGAAATACAGCCATAAATATCTCAAAACCTTTTAATCATCTACCCAAAAACAAAAAAAGTGATGCTTTATAGAGAGACTGATTGTGCTAAATAATTATCTAGTCTTTGTAGCCTATCAAGGCTAGGCCTTACCGTTAATAACCAAAAATGACAGATGTGTATGCCGTGCAGCCGAAGACAAAAAAAAGCACACACAAAAATGACAATCTGCGGATGAGCGTAAAAAATAAAAACTGAGTGAATGCGGTTCCGGATTTTCTGGAAACCCGATTTGCCATGGCTAAAAGATTTTTGGGGGGGCAGCTACGGCCAAAAACTAATCAGGAAAAGTGCAATAACTAAAACGACGAGGAATGACCCAGTTATTAGATGCCAGGTCTGACCAAGACTACGAAGCAAATCCAATGGGCAATCAACATCAAGATGGGATATTCCATGTGGTTTCTGCGCTTATGGTGTTGCGATAACTTAATCTGTCACTTCAATTATAAGGGCAGCTATGAGTTTAAAAAGAAGAGCAGTTGGCTATCATTTGAGGAATGGTACAACTCAGAGGCAGAGTCTGTGGCCACCGAGGGATGCAAAATCCAAAGGTCACGCAGTCACTCTCACTGAAGGCTCTTCTGTCTGCCATGGATGACACTGTTGGATAGGTGAATATCAATACACACAGACACATTTAGAAATAAAAATGACGTGGTAGAAAAGTGTTTGTCAGGTTGCGTTTGTTACAAAGCATGATGTGCTAGCCAGTTAACTTTCATTCTGAAACAACTTCATAGTTCCGAGTTAATCAAATATTAGTTTAAAGACTTGAAATTGGCATGGGAGCTAACTAGCCAGAAAGCTATCAGCTAGTTAGCTGCTCATCAAAAAAGGTATATAACTGGTTAATTTGCCGACTAAATAAAATCAACCAAACTATTTATCAATGTTTCTCAAAATTACTGTAGCTGGCCAATTAATTTGATAATGCTTTGTGATACACCCAGTTTTATGCTGTTTTGGTCCTCACAACATGTCGCCCTGTCACCTACAGTAGAACCTGGTGAACAACATGGCGGGAAACAATTGGCCATGCTTTCTTTGTCCTACCAGATCCACGATGAGAAGGTTCTAGCTAGTGTATCCCTCTGTCCTTCGACTCTTATTGGATGTAGTATTTATATACAAGTTAATTACAATTACCTTTTTGCTTTAGGCCATCTGTACCTTTTAGAGCAGATGTCTCACGTGCGGAAGTAAGCCGTCTGGCGCGAGACATTCATTGGGAGGAGACTAGCGCACACCCAGAAGTTCTGACTGAACGCACATTTGAGCGCCCCCAGGATAGTCCATTTACTTTGTGCTTGTATAATTTATGCCACGAAATCCTGCAACTTCATTGGGGTATTTCCCCTCATAGCAAATAACCGACAAAGCAACCGAAGCAATGTTCACATTGGCAGATGCGCCCACGGAGGCGGAGCTGCCTGACAGTCACTGAGGTAGTAAATAACCGAACAGCTTGTTTTAGAACAATATTTTTTTGAAACAGGAAAATGTACATATTTACTTTTAGAAGCATTTAAAACATAATCCATGAATTATCAACAACAAAATAAATTTTAAAAAATGTAAAAGTATAACACCCTAGTGGACGGGCCACTGCTATGGAGTGGATTGTGTGTGTGTGGAGAGAAGGGGTGTATGACCGTAGCTCAGCTTGTGACAGCTTCCATAGAACTGCATCTGTCAAGACACAAACTGGGGCGCAAACAGTGGAACAGATCAAACATGTGAATTTGTTAGGGATCAATTTGTCAAAGAACTGAAGAAGCATGTAGTCCATTCTTACGATCGCTGGAAAGAGGATTTCTTAATGTGCATCTTCAACATAGAACATACATACCCATGAAACTTAGAAACCAGATATTGATATTAAAGTATTTGCAATACACAAAATACCACTGGAAAAGCAATGTAAAGACTGCAACGTAAAGCAACGACGCCTGCCGGAGAGAGACAAAACAGGCTGTAAAAACAGGGCCTCCCGAGTGGCGCATTGGTCTAAGGCACTGCATCGCAATGCTAGCTGTGCCACTAGAAATCCTGGTTCGAGTCCAGGTTCTGTCGCAACCGGCTGCGACTGGGAGACCCATGGGGCGGTGCAAAATTGGCCCAGCGTCATCCGGGTTAGGGGAGGGTTTGACAGGCCGGGATGTCCTTTCCCCCTTGCCCTCTAGTGACTCCTGCTGCGGGCTGGGCACATGCATGCTGACACGGTCGCCAGGTGTACAGTGTTTCCTCCGACACATTGGTGCGGCTGGCTTCCGGGATAAGTGGGCATTGTGTCAAGAAGCAGTGAGGCTTGGCTGGGTCGTGTTTCGGAGGACGCACGGCTCTTGACCTTCGCCTCTCCCAAGTCCGTACGGGAGTTGCAGCGATGGGACAAAACTGTAACTACCAATTGGATACCATGAAATTGGGGAGAAAAGGGGGTACATTTTTTTATTAATAAAATGGACTTTAACAACAGAACAAGCTGAAAGCTGACCCACCACCTGCTGTGGTTCAATGAACTACTGCTAAACAGCAGTAACGTTGGGGGAAAAAACTTCCATTTACTATACTACTGTATCTCCAAAAATGTGCTAACCAGCAGGGAAAAATGTGTCGAGTCGCAGGAAATTCAATTTAACGGTCGACTTTGGGCATGAAAAACGGTCCAACTCCTCTTTCTCAATTTTTAAACAGAAATTGGCTGTGCATTTGATGGTCCATCAATGTGTCATTCTGGTAATGCTGCCGACGTAGCTAGTTCGTTAGCTAAGCTAAACATAACTCCTCCAGGATGTGTTGAAGTCATTTCACAGGATTTGTTTGGACGGAAGCTGTAGAGATCAGTAACAAATGTCACTTTAGCCAAATATCTTATTAATTTAAAAAAAATCATCATTAAATTACCTGGTATGATGTTGCATTAATCAGTTACAGTTTAAAATGTATTTTTGCCAAAAGTCGAACCTTAATGTAAATGTCCAATGTTTCCAGATTTCTATGAAATATGACCCATCATTAATTACAACAGGAGTGAAATCGTTTTCCTTCAAAACAAATGGTAATTAAGTATGCTAAAAAGCTACTTCTCTGTGTTGGAATGGCGTGAGCATTCCCCAACAACAGAATGGTGTGGGCTTATACCGGTCATTCAAAATATTAATAAGAATAGACCGCTGATTGGCCAGCTCCTCCTCCTCGGGAGGATGACATCAACCCCTGTGAGGAAATCACAAGCATTCTTTTGTGTTTTTTTAAGTGTTTTTTTCTCTTCAAATTATGCTTTGGCTACAAATACAAGTATAGAATGAGTCAATAATATTATTTGGGTATGAGTTAACAGAATATGAACTTTTAAGTGAGATTTTCACTGGACAGTTACTTTAAAACTGAAACATGTTCTCTCAGCTTAATGTGTAGAGTAGCAGGAAATTAGCATTAAACTGAAATGTTCTCATCCTCATGGCAAAATGTGAAGAATAGCATGAGATGAGCTATAAAAACATTTCTCTCTGCCCCATGACAAAGTGTAGCATTGCAGGTAATTAGTTTTAAAACTACAACATTTTCTCTGAGATTCATGAATAAATGTGTAGGATAGCATTATAAAACTGCACATTTGTCTCTCTGCCCCATGGCCAAATGTGGTGAAATGCAGGAAGTTAGCCGTTATCTTTAATAGTAAAAATATGTTATCCCAATAAAATTCTACTTATCCTTCCACTGTTTCCACATTACTTATCCTCCCACTGTTTCCAAATTACCCCTCAAGAGAGTTGTGTCAAACTGTGCAAAGTTGCAGGAAATATAAATATATTTGAACTGTCCCCAGAAAATCTCAATGGAAGGACCCCAGGACAACCAGTCTACTGTTTGTCCCCACCAATATCTACATCACAATTTCGCCCTTGCACAGACTCCCGATGTGGTTTTGGAAAGTGAACCTACAGTGTGGTCAAGTTTATCACCCCAGATAGCCGAATGAAAATACAATTGATGGGTAATAGTGATAGTAGCCTCCGTATTACATAAGTTTATTTACACATTCAAAACTAGGACTCATTTTACATGGCAAAACTGGATTCCATACAGAAACTATTGGTATCGTCTTTCAACGCTAAGATATAAGTACCCCACTATTCGTACTAACAACTATTTTCACATTGCTAAAACACTTGAAATGTATATATTTTTAAAACATTTGAGTGCAATGATTACTGTTGATTTCTAATGTTTTTTTGGTTGATGTTAAATGTGTTTATTCTCACTTTTGCTGGTTTATTTCACTTGTTTTGGCAATGTGAACATATTTATCGTGCCAATAAAGCCCGTTTAAATTGAATAATAATATTGGCCACAATCAGCATGCAACTTGCACTAGACTCCACGTATTTAGGGGATAAACTATTTTGCAGGAACTATGGACGACATTTCTGAGAAACAGTGTTTTGCAAGCATCAAAAGTAGGTTTTCGCAGTAACAGTAAGCTTAGACCTCCACTCACCTTCAATTCTTATAAATCAGGTTTAATTCCACGACCCGCCGTTTTGTTCTGGTTACAAGGAAAGTGAGTTCAGTGCCGTCGGCTGGCCGAATTGGAGGGTAAGTTTATCCAATTTGTCAGCAACTTGTGCTTTTAAATCCAGGCAAATCACAACGGTTCCCAGGGGTCAGGAGAACGCAAATTCCATTGTCGTTCAAACTTGCGTTTGGTTGGTATTAGTTTTCTGCTGGTTTAAGGTTGGTTCACGTGATCAAACAATCTTCAGCTTTAGTAAAGTCTACAATGTTCCATGTACATTTCCCGGCTTAAAAGCAACTCGTGCGCGCTCTTATTGTTATTGCTTTTTTCTCATATTGCACTGTGCGCTTTCTACGATTACCACATGTAGGCCTTCCCGGCGAATAGTGGCGAGAATGGATAGATTACCTCACGACAGCCCTAGATAAACCAGCCCCCGATATGCGTAATGTTTTAAAGGGGCTTGGTCACATCGACTGCTGAAATGCCCTGGTGACTGGCGGACCTCTCCTGGCCAACCAACTTCGTTCTCTTAACGGGGCAGTCTGCAATTCAAACAACCACAAAAACGATACCCCGCCACTTTTTAGTAAACAGCTCAGGGATGAAGCTGGAGAAATGTAACCGCTCTCAAACTAATTGACAGCGCTACAGTATGGATGCAAGGACTGACCATCCAACAGATCAACATTGGCATTTTCACCATGATTTTAGGCTATACAGTGTTTGTTTACCATTAGCCTATGTTGTTTACAAAAGCTTATATTTTGGCTCCTGGTGGGATGGGGTATGACATTTGAACTAAGCCCATCTGGCATTTTTAAGTTATATTCTTCAAGAATCAATGGTTATATACAATTCATGTTTTGTGCCAAAAACTTTGTAGTATCAGCAGATTTCCCCTTTAAAGGGGCAACAGATTAGCGGCTGATTCAGATCCGCTTTAGCCACATCGCAGTTGTTTTGGCAGGAACCCACTAAGGTGTTTCAGATGCCATGCTTATGGTCATGTTGCACAACCTGGTCTCAGAGCATTTCATATTATTCTGTACTTAAATCCGAGCTACTCCACGTAGCATGATATGTTACATTTCGTATGGTATATATTAATTTGTGAATGTTACGAATTTGCAAAATATACTATATGTTAGGAATTTGCAAAAGGTACAATATGTTCCAAATTTACAAACATATGATATGTTACGAATTCCAATTTGTTGTGGCTAATGTTAGCTAACTGGCTAACTTTAGCTACGCTAGGGGTTAGGGTTAAAGGGTTAACTGACTTGCTTAGTTAAATAAAGGTAAAAATAATACTAATAAATAAACCACCATCCTTTTGTTTTTGCCTTAAGTAACCTTCTGTTTCATGTAACCATACCAAATGTAACATATCATTCTCATTTCAATATCCCGGATTTACATATCCTACGTTATGTCTAGTCAATAAGACCAGGCTGTGTTGCAGCAAGTGGGAGGGAGATTGCGAGCTGTGAGAAGTATGCAGGAGGGCATGGGACAAAGGAATGTGTAGTATTGGTGGAAAAAACTGTGTGTGAATTGTGGGGGTGCCCATGTTGCTTGGGATCAGCAGTGTCTGTGCGAGAGAGACATGTTGAGGTTGTCAGGATCAGTGAAGAACAGAAGTAGGGGGACCACATGTCCCAGCTTGTGCGGAACAGTCCTGCATTTTGTCCGTTTGTCCCACGTCCCGCAACCAAACAATCATGTCCCACATTTTATCAACAAATTCAAACACCACTAATTTAGATTTTTTTTAATACATGTCCCGTATTTCATTCAAACATTCCAACCTGTCTCTTGCGTTCACGTTGTATATCATAACGCTTCGATCACACCGACAGCATTATTGTGCAAAATAGTACGCAGCATCATCTGGATATGTATGCAACAAAAGTTCAACATTCACCTTTTATTACCATTTCTGTCAAGCCGTCTACGTATACAGTTTGACACATGTTAGATAAATCCAACATATGCACCACACCGAACGCACTGCAACTGCCTCTGCAACGCAATGCTGCAAGGAAAACGCAGCGTTTCATTGGAAATTAATGTAATTCTGGTGTACCAAAATGCAATGACACTGTCGGTGTGTTCGAAGCATTACTCAAAACGTTCTTGAACAGACTTTGAGGTACGTTTGCTCCCATTTGGTGGGTGTAGCAAGGTGTGGTTTGAAGCATTGAGTGACGTATTTAAAGGGCAGTGGCCATGCTGACAGCTTCCCCAACCCCTCCCCGTTTTTCACCATTTCCGGTGAAGTCGGTGCCTGCCGAAGTCGGTGCCTCTCCTTGTTCGGGCGGTGTTCGGCGGTCGACGTTGCCAGTCTTCTAGCCATCGCCGATCCATTTTTCATTTTTCCATTTGTTTTGTCTTGTTTTTCCACACACCTGGTTTTCATTTCCCTCATTAAGTGTTGTGTATTTACCCTCTGTTCCCCCCATGTCTTTGTGTGGTATTGTTTGTTGTAAGTGCTTGTGCACATTTTGTTTGACTGGTGCGCGTCGGGTTGTTGTGCCCATATTTTGTCATTCTTATGCCGTTGGTTTTACTATTAAACTGCTCCGGCTATTACCTAGTTCCTCTCTCCTGCGTCTGACTTCCCTGCCACCAGTTACTTACCCCTTACATTCAGTGCAGCGGGAAAAGGGAAGTAGTGCTGCCAGAGCACACCAGAGCATCCCTCCACCACTTTTCACAATGGTGCTAACTTTGTATTTATATTTGTATTTATTATGGATCCCTGTTAGCTGCTGCACAAGGCAGAAGTTACCCTTACTGGGGTCCAGCAAAATTAAGGCAGTGATACAGTTTTAAAAACATTACAATACATTTCACATCACATTAACTGTGTACCCTCAGGCCACTACATTTTTTATTTAACTAGGCAATTCAGTTAAGATCAAATTATTATTTACAACACCGGCCAGACCCGGATGACGCTGGGCCAATTGTGCGCCACCCAATCACGGCCGGTTGGGATACAGCCTGGATACGTACATTATCTACAACACAAAATCCATGTGTACGTGTGTGTATAGTGTCATGTGTGTCTTGTCTCTTCACTTTTAGTTTTACCTTTATTTAACTAGGCAAGTCAGTTAAGAACAAATTCTTATTTACAATGACAGCCTAGGAACAATGGGGGCAGAACGACAGGGGACAGAACAACAGACTTGTACCTTGTCAGCTCAGGGATTCGAACTTGCAACCTTTCGGTTACTAGTCCAACGCTCTAACCACTAGGCTACCCTACCTCCCCAGTCCCTGCTGTTCCATAAGGTGTATTTCTAAGGTGTTCTAAGGTGTTTTTTTAAAATCAGATTTGCTTGTATTCATACCCCTTGATTTATTCCACATTTTGTTGTGTTAGAGTCTGATTTCAAAATGGATGAAATAAAATAAAAATCTCACCCATCTACACACAATACCCCATAATGACAAGATTAATACATGTTTTTAGTCATGTTTGCAAATGTATTGAAAATTAAATACAGAAATATCTAATTTACATAAGTATTCACACCCTGGAGTCAATACATCACCTTTGGCAGTGATTAAAGCTGTGAGTCTTTCTGTGTTAGTTTGTAAGAGCTTTGCACACCTGGATTGTACAATATTTGCCATATATTTGCAATATTCTTGCCATAGATTTTCAAGCAGATTTAAGTTAAAACTGTAACTCGGCCACTCAGGAACATTCACTGTCTTCTTAATAAGCAACTGCAGTGTAGATTTGGCCTTGTGTTTTAGGTTATTGTCCTGCTGAAAGGTGGATTCATCTCCCAGTATCTGGTGGAAAGCGGACTGAACCAGATTTATTTTTGTCTAGGATTTTTTATTTTTTTATCCTGAAAAACTCCCCAGTCCTTAACGATTACAGACATACCCATAACATGATGCAGCCACCACTATGCTTTAAAACATGGAGAGTGGTACTCTGTTGTATTGTATTTGCCCCAAATATAACACTTTGTACTCAGGACAAAAAGTTTATCTTTTTGCCACATTTTTTGAAGTATTACTTTAGTGCCTTGTTGCAAACAGGTTTTGAAATATTTTTATTCTGTACAGGCTTCCGTCTCTTCACTCTGTAAATTAGGTTAGTATTGCGGAGTAACTACGATGTTGTTGATCCATCTTCAGTTTTCTCCTATCACACCACCCAAAGTGTGATTAATAACTTCACCATGCTCAAAGGGATATTCAATGTCTGCTTTTTTATTTATTTTACCCATCTACCTAAAGGTTCCCTTCTTTGCAAGGCATTGGAATACTTCCCTGGTCTTTCTGGTTGAATCTGTGTTTGAAATTCACTGCTCAACTGAGGGACCTTACCGATAATTGTATGTGTGGGGTACAGAGATTGAGGTAGTCGATCAAAACTCATGTTAAACGCATTATTGCACACAGAGTGAGTCCATGCAACTTATTATGCGACTTGTTAATTAAGCAATATTTATCCTTGCCATAACAAAGGGGTTCAATACTTATTGAATCAAGACATATTCACCTTTTCATTTGTAATTCATTTGTAAAAATGTCTAAAAACATTATTCCAATTTTACATTATGGGGTATTGTGTGTAGCTCAGTGACAAAACATCTCAATTTAATCAATTTTAAATTCAGGCTGTAACACAACAAAATGTGGAAAATGTCAAGGGGTGTGAATACATTGCAAAGGCACCGTAGGTGTAGGGTGTGCTGGTGGTGCAATTTGCTCCTTTCCCCCTTCCTTTTTTATTTTTGTGTCACAAAATGTAACGTGATCGAGCCTACATTCCCCACAGTAGGTGGCAGCATGTGCAAACAAAATGTGCAAACGCCATGATACCAAAGAAGAAGAAGTTGTTTTGTTTTGGCAGTGTCAGAGGTGGAACTGTGTTAGAGCTGTCAAATCCACAAGTGACTCTCGGCACTATACCTAAAGTGGACATTGACATTGGCTGCACGGAGTCGCATTAAGACAAATCCCATGCAGACTTTTTTACAAGTTCGAACAGTGGAATGTAATCTACACCTAGATTAGGATGATATACAGTACCAGTCAAAAGTTTGGGTGATTGTGGAGGCCAGGCGATCAGATGAAGCACTCCATCAAACTCCTTCTTGGTCAAATAGCCCTTACACAGCCTGGAGATGTGTTTTGGGTCATTGTCCTGTTGAAAAACAAATGATAGTCCCACTAAGCGCAAACCAGATGGGATGGCGTATCGCTGCAGAATTCTGTGGTAGCCATGCTGGTAAATGTATCTTGTATTGTAAATAAATCACTGACAGTGTCACCAGCAAAAGCACACCATCACACCTCCTTCATGCTTCACAGTTGGAACCAAAAATCTTACATTTGGACTCATCAAACAAAAGGACAGATTTTCACCGGCCTAATGTCCATTGCTCATGTTTCTTGGCCCAAGCAAGTCTCTTCTTATTATTGGTGTCCTTTAGTAATGGTTTATTTGCAGCAATTTGACCATGAAGGCCTGATTCACGCAGTCTCCGCTGAACAGTTGATGTTGAGATGTGTCTTTTACTTGAACTCTGAAGCATTTATTTGGGCTGCAGTCTAAAGTGCAGTTAACTCTAATGAACTTATCCTCTGCAGCAGAGGTAACTCTGGGTCTTCATTTCCTTTGACGGTCCTCATGAGAGCCTGTTTAATCATAGCGCTTGATGTTTTTTGCGACTGCACTTGAAAAAAATTGAAAAGTTCTTGAAATGTTACGCATTGACTGACCATGTCTTAACGTAACGATGGACTATCGTTTTTCTTTGCTTATTTGAGCTGTTCTTGCCATAATATGGACTTGGTATTTTACCAAATAGGGCTGTCTTCTATATACCACCCCTACCTTGTGACAACACTACTGGTTGGCTCAAACGCATTGAGAAGGAAATAAATTCCACAAATAAACTTCTAGCAAGGCACACCTGTTAATTGAAATGCATTCCAGGTGACTACCTCATGAAGCTGGTTGAGAGAATGCCAAGAGTGTGCAAAGCTGTCATCAAGGCAAAGGGTGGCAACTTTCAAGAATATATATATATAAAATATATTTTGATTTGTTTAACACTTGTTTTGGTTACTACATGATTCCATGTGTTATTTCACAGTTTGGATGTCTTCACTATTATTTTACAATGTAGAACATAGTAAAAAATAAAAACTCTTGAATAAGTAGGTGTGTCCAACTTTTGACTGGTACTGTATTTCAATATCTTACCTTGTCAATAGATATTGCTTACCTACCCCATTCTCCAGCTTTGGTGAATGGACCAACCAGAACCTCAAGACTGCCATGGGCAAGTCCCTTGATGGGTACCACGAACAGTGGGAGAACAACCTGAAGGTAATTCTCTTTGCACACAACATTTGCACACAACAGCAGCGTCCAGACCTCCGCCTAGTACGGACAGAAGCCGCAGCTGTTGACTGAGGTAAACAATGCAATTGTTTATACAATTATTGCATATACTGTAGTCTTTCAAATTTGTGATTGACTTAGTGTTTGTCTATTGCTATTTTTGTAGAACGTACTTTCAGATCACTGATACCCCACCTGATCTGGTGGAAGTTGTCAAACCAGATCAGAACGCCTTCGAGGACCACCTTCAGGCACGGACTGAGAAGGATGTGGAGGTTTTTGACCAGGTAAAAATGGTTGTCCGTTGTTGTTTATTATTATTATTATTATTATACCTTTATTTCAACAAGGAACAGACTGAGACCAATGTCTCTTTTACAGCTGTGCCCTGTGTATACATGTTTATACATACAGTTGAGGTACAATGATTAAGAAACTACACAAGACAAACAAAACGATCACAGATAACACAAAAAATAGCAGCAGATTGTTACATTTACACACAGGTTATTCCCCTAACAGCACAAGAACTTGCATTACCCGAAGCAGTTACAAGCATTACAAAAATAAAAATAGTCCAATATATGTTTAAAATGGGCAAGGGGGACAAGAGTCTCAAGTTTAAGTTTAGTCTGCAGGCTATTCCATAAGCAAGGAGCGTAACAGGAAAAGGCAGCCATACCCAATTCTGTGGAGATCGCATGGGCCTCAAGTGTAATCCATGCTTCAGACCTGGTTTTAGGAATTATAATTCTAATATTGATGAGTGATGATAAATAAGGTAGTTTATTCAGAAGTGCTTTATAGACAAACACGAGAGCATGTTGTTCTCGTCTCATGGACAGCGAAGTCCATCCCACATTTTGATATAAAACACAGTGGTGAGTTCTATAGCTAGCACTCGTAAAAAACCCAAGTGCGTAATGATAAATAGCATCCAGCGATTAGGTGTTGATGCCGTAGCATGCATGTAGATAATATCCCTATAATCTATAACAGACATAAAAGTAGCTTGCACAATTTGTCTTCTATTTGTAGAGGAGAAACATGTCCTGTTCCTATAGAGGAAGTGTAGCTTGATTTTTAGCCGTTTACAAAGTTCGTCAACATTCGTCAGCATTTTTAAAGACAGTCTATCATCCAACAATATCCCTAAGTATTTATATGCAGAGACCTGATTAATTCGAGAACCATCTAAGCTCATAAATGCAAGTGTATTTTCAACCAATTTTTTTAACCTATTAAAAATCATAAAATGTGTTTTCTTTGCATTTAAAACAAGTTTCAGCTTTATAAAAGACCCTTGTAATATCTTAATCTGTCTCCAATTGTGATAATGCTTTGTCAGCCGTTGAAGCAATAGAGTACATGACAGTGTCATCAGCATATAGATTAATTTTACACTTATCTCATCACCGATATTGTTTATGTAGAGAGTGAACAGTAATGGACCAAGTATAGAACCTTGTGGGACCCCTTTAACCAACTCCAATGGCTCCGACTGGATGCCGTCGACTCTAAAAGCCTGACTTCTGTCCTTTAGATAGTCATGAAACCAACGACAGGCATCCGATCCCAGTCCTATTAACGACAGCTTACCCAAAAGTATTGCATGGTCTACAGTGTCAAAAGCTTTGGACAAATCTATGAACAAGGCGGCACAGTACTTTCTATTATCTAGGGCATTAGTAATATCATTTACAACATGTACAGTGGCCGTAGTCATACTGTGTTTAGGTCTGAAGCCAGATTGATTGCTAGAAAGAGTATTGTTAACAGTTACAAATGATTGTAGTTGCCTATTCACCAATGACAATAGAATTTTAGCCAAACAGGAGAGCTTGGAGATGGGCTGATAATTATCCAATTCACTACCATCACCTCCCTTGAGGAATGGTAAAACAAAAGCTGTTTTCCAAGTTTTAGGAATCTTTCCTACGACAAATGTTTGATAAAACAAATATGCGTCACTGCACTAGCAATGATAGGTGCCGCACACTTGCGTAAATATGGATCCAGATTGTCAGCGCCTAGCAATTTCTTAGAATCTATAGCAGATAGTACACATAAGACCTCATCTTCTGTGAATTTTGGGAAATGATAAACCAGCTTACTATTTTTCACATCAGCTGAAGGCTGAGGGGCTGAAACAATAGACCGGTCAGGATCATGTTGGCCATTTTTTCTTTCAAAAAGAAAACCAGCAGAAATAAAGTGCTTATTAAAAACATCACAAATTTCAATTCGGTCACTGATGATCCCAGATTTCGATGTAATTTGCTTAGGCAGGGAAGTCGAGGAGTTTCCTCGTTTAAGTGAGGTAACAGTTTTCCAGAATTTAGAGGGATCACCAGCAGACTCTGTCATAGCACTAAGAAAATACCAAGATTTAGACTTTTTTATTCCTCCGGTCCATTTATTTCTCAATTGCCTTTCACCAGTTTTCCTCGCCAAGGCCCATGCTTGATTCTTTTGCAGGTAAAGGATTTTCAAATTAGAGGAGAACCAAGAATTCGTTTTTTTTTTAAAACACGCCCCGTTAAAGCGATTTATCAGCCATGGAGGTAAAAATGTATGAAAAAGAGAACTCTAAAACTGGGTCCATTATGCAGTTTATGGATAAAAGCTCTTAGTAATAAAGGTCATGGATAAAGGCTTGCTCTGAGAAGTGTTTATAGTTTCTCTTTAGAATTATACGGGGGTCAAGGTTTTTTAGCCTAGTATCTCTGATACATGCAATAGGGCAGTGGTGTCACATCTGCTCCTGCCACACCCCCTAGTGGACATCCGGTGTCTCCTTGACCTGCAACCAATCCTCCAGTACACTCTCTCTCTCTCCCCCTCCCTTTCTGTTTGTTTGTGATTGTGTGGTTGGAGACAGGTTTGCTGGAGCCAGAGCGGATCCTCACCAGCTGCAACCCGTTCCATAATCAAGACCTCTACAAATACTCAGTCCTGCCACTTCCAGATCATAATCTCTGCTAAGTCAGTTTATGATTCTAGCTATTTATGATTATTCAAGATCCTGTTACCCTGCTGTGTCTGTTTCCCTGCCTGACGCTGTTTATCCTCTCACTGCAGTTTTGCCACTCTGGCTCTTGTCTCCTGTTCCACATCTCACCACCCTGTTCTGGATTCACCACTCCATTGGATTCCTCTCTGGACCTGTTTACCCTGTTCCAACCCAGCTCACTCCAACCTCAGCCTCCTAGTTTCCTACCACTCATCCAAGCTTCCCCGGATCTGCAATCAATTTCTCCCTGTGTTACAATAAATACCTTGGTTCATTCATCCCTGTTTCTTGGTGTGAGTCCACTCTTGAGTTCCCCTGTGCTGCTCCACTTAACAAGTGGTCACTGTCATTTGCAAATAACCCATTAGCTGTGTATTTGTTAAGATAAGGTCTTATGTAGTTTTTTTTCAGGTCTTTTGGATTAGGACGGGTAGGTATATTTATTAGTTGATTAAGATTTAGTTAGTTACACATTTCTTAAATGATGCTGGCATCAGCCAGTCCAGATTGAGCTCTCCAATAAATAATTCAGTTTGCATAATTAGACATTAACTCAAACAATTTGCATAGAACAGATCCCCGAGCTGAGGGTGGGCGATTAAACTCCCGATAGCGTTAATAGTGCATTATGATCAAGGACCACATTTAGAACTAAGCATTCGTACTGTTTTGGAACAGAAGTTTAAATGGACACCGTGACATCTAGGTTGCATTTAACAAATGGCAATACCTCCACCTCTACCCACTCTGTCTGCTCTGTAGACATTATACCCAGCTAACAGAACATCTGAGTCTGGAACAGAGACACACAGCCAGGATTCAGATGTAATAAATATGTCAGCATGTGATTGTGAGACCAGTATTTCAATAAAATCAAGCTTCTAGCATTAAAATGAATAATTCCAATACCCCTCTACCTGTGCGAGGAAGTGGCAACACGGTACATTGACAATAGTGTAACAATACCATAAAGTCCATCAATGTCATGCCCTGACCTTAGAGATCCTTTTATGTCTCTTTTGGTTTGGTCAGGGTGTGATTTGGGGTGGGCATTCTATGTTTGTTTTTCTATGATTTTCTATTTCTATGTTTTGGCCGGGTATGGTTCTCAATCAGGGACAGCTGTCTATCGTTGTCTCTGATTGGGAACCATACTTAGGTAGCCCTTTTTCCCACTTGGTTTTGTGGGACGTTGACTTTGTTTGGGGCACTTTGCCTTTGAGCTTCAAGGTTTGTTTTTGTAGTGTTTATTGTTTTGTTTGGCGTAATTTTTGATGAAATAAAGAAAATGTACGCTCACCACGCTGCACCTTGGTCCTCTCCTTTCAACAGCCGTGACAATCAAAAGTTTCATCCATGTTAGCAGCACCTGTAGAGCTATTTAAAGCTGTGGGGGGAGCAATGAGTATAGTCTGATGGGTAATCGACCAATTCCGAGTATCAACCCCCATGGCTATATATTGTCAATTCTCACATGCTCTGTATGAGGCTATAGTGAGAGCCAGGTTTGAGGAGAGAATGCTTGTACCATACCTATTCAGATATAATCCATCCCGGAGAAATACATTTGGTCGATGTAAGAAAGCTGTAATATTGTCCACATATTGTATGCTTATTGAACAACAACCTTTAAGCCAGATGTGTAGCTGGCACATGCGACTGAAATTATTATCCGTATAGCGTGGAGACGGGAGTGGACCTGAAATAATGCATTGGTTACCTGATTTAAGTAGAGTATGAATCCGTGATTTAAAGTCCTTTTTAAGTTGCTCAGATTGCTGTAGTTTAATATCATTTGATCCTACATGGACAGTGATAGCTGAGGCAGTCAGGTGTTCACTAATGAGTAGCAGTAACATACAGTCAATGTCCTGAATCCGGGCACCCGGGTAACAAATGGTCTCTGCTTTCCTAATAGAAACATTTTGGATCATGGATGAGCCCACAAGGACAGTGGGACTGCTGCTTGGTACATTTTTTTGCTGCGTCTCTCTTGAGTTATCTTCCTCCTAGAAAGTTGTTTGGGGCTAGTTGTAGGGCTGTTTCGTTGTAAATTGTTTAGATGGCAGGGGTCCACTTGCTTCCGGGCAGAGTTGTTTGTTCCTTTGGGGCCAACGGCAGAAACCTCCGACTCTTCCAATACCCGGTATCTGTTTCCCAGTTCCAAGGCATCACTTTGCCTTGGCATTTTCCTGCCAAGGTTTTTTGTTGTTGTTTCCATACAGTAATCCATGGCTCCTGAGGTGGAGCAGAGGGAGTGGAGCAGACCGTGGGCTTGAGTATAGCTCCCGGTAATGGCCAAGGCTCTTCTAGCGGGATCAAAGTATGTCTCACAGCTGCAGGCTCTTCCAAGGCCGTGGTGACAAGCCATGGGCAAGTGGCTTCGTTCACCACGTTTTTGGCGGACTCAAGCAAAGACTCAATCAGCTGTTTATCTTCTTTTAATCTGATGAAGAATAGACACTTTACCCTCCAATTCAGCAATTATCTGGGTCAATTGTTGGCAATTGACACATCCAGGGGCGAGTATGGTTATTATTCTGAGTTGTTAGCTAGAAACGCTAACTAGCTTTGGTGTGGGGGTAGGCCCAAATCGAGCTAATACGCTAGCCAGGGTTACGGTGCTACCGCGAGTCCAGTACAATTTTCTTTGCAGTCTGTTTGTAACTCCACTCACTACTTGTATAGTCTGTTTCTAACTCCACAATAGGGGATTTGTGTTTTGGGATTACCTCTGTAAGGCAGGGCTGAATAAGGCTGAACTTTGTTTATTGTAGCTGTGTGTGTCAAACTCCACCACAATATCCTGTCCTGGTAAGTCTGGCCTTCTCTTGAGTTGGGCCTAATTTCAGAGGAAAGCCAGCATCAGGATTCATTTATTTTCTGACCCTCCAAGAGATATGTAAGACATTTATATTTGTAATATGAGATACAATTGCATGTATTCCTGTTATCAATCAAGGTGAGACACGGCACTGGAGAAACAGAAGGAGAGCTACCGGAGCAGACTCAAGAAAGGGTCCCAAGTGCTACGAAATCTGGGCGAATTACTTGGTTTGGAAGAAGGACAAAAGGAAGGCGAGACCTGGGAAACTTCGCTGCTCTTTCGCTCGTAGCTGGCGTCACCATCTGTTAAGGTGAATATAAATCTCAAATAATAACTATTTGCATTTGCACACAAAATAACCTGAAGCTAGTTTTAGTTGCCCTAACATTTATATTTTTCTCTTTTCTCTTCCTAGGGTTACCTCGGTGGAAGCCAACAATCTTCTCCAGTTGGAGCAGTTGGACGGTCGACCACTGAAAGCCCTGACAACCTACACTTCGATGAACCCCAATAGACAAAGTATGCTAGCCTCTTTAGGATTAGGGGTGGAGTTTACACTTTTGGGGAAAATCGTTCAAAATTTAAACGGCCTCGTACTCAATTCTTGCTCGTACAATATGCATATTATTATTAATATTGGATAGAAAACACTCTCTAGTTTCTGAAACCGTTCTAATTATTTCTCTAAGTGAAACAGAACTCTTTTTACAGCCCATTTCCTATCCGGAAGTGAGATTTCCAAAAGCGAGGTCTCTCTTCAAGAGCTTGTCTATAAAAGGGCATGTCACTTATGACTGTAGAAACACGTCATACACCTTCCCCTGGGTGTCATGCGGAAGTGAGAGCAGAAAGGACTTGATTATCTCGTTCTGGGATTGAATACAACCTCTTGGAGTGAGAGGTCCGTCATTATTTTTTTTGGGAAGGCGCGAACTTGGACCTGGAATCGCCTCCTGGAAAACCGTCGTTATAGTTGAATATGATCTCCGGCTTCGATTTTTTTTGATACATGTCACAATATCATCCTAAAGTATGTTTTTTCAATATAGTTTAATTATATTATTGAAATTTATTCGGGACTTTAGACGTGATGCGTTGGAGGAATTTGTTCATGAAGGAGAGGTTAGCGCCGCATGGCCAGTGCGCATGCTATTTCAAGAGGGAAATAGTTCGTTCTGGATCCAAACAAAGACGGTTCTGAACAAAGGACCCCTTGTACAACATTCTGATGGAAGATCAACAAAGATAAGGACCCAATTTGGGATGCTATTTCATATATCTGTCGAACTGTGCTATCGCTACGTTTGCCTTGAATCAATGCTGTTTTGTGATAGCTATTGTAGTAAGCTAATATAACGATATATTGTGTTTTCGCTGTAAAACACTTAGAAAATCGGAAATATTGGCTATATTCACAAGATCTTTGTCTTTCATTTGCTATCCACCATATATTTTTCTGAAATGTTTTATGATGTGTAATTAGGTAGTTGACGTTGGTGTCTGTATTTACTCTGGCTACTCCCGTGCTATTTCTGACTGTAGCTATGATGGTAGCTATGATGGTAGCAGTAATGTAAAACTGATTTATAGCTCAAATATGCACATTTTTTGAACAAAACATAGATTTATTGTGTAACATGTTATAGGACTGTCATCTGAGGGAGTTGTTTCTAGGTTAGTTAGGTTAGTTCTAGGTTAGTTAGGTTGGCTTTGTGCATGCTACCTGCATGCTACCGGTGCTGTGAAAAATGTCTGTCTGTCTTTTGTATTTGGTGGTGAGCTAACATAAATATACGTGGTGTTTTCGCTGTAAAACATTTTAAAAATCGGAAATATTGGCTATATTCACAAGATCTTTGTCTTTCATTTGCTATCCACCATATATTTTTCTGAAATGTTTTATGATGTGTAATTAGGTAGTTGACGTTGGTGTCTGTATTTACTCTGGCTACTCCCGTGCTATTTCTGACTGTAGCTATGATGGTAGCAGTAATGTAAAACTGATTTATAGCTCAAATATGCACATTTTTTGAACAAAACATAGATTTATTGTGTAACATGTTATAGGACTGTCATCTGAGGGAGTTGTTTCTAGGTTAGTTAGGTTGGTTCTAGGTTAGTTAGGTTGGCTTTGTGCATGCTACCTGCATGCTACCGGTGCTGTGAAAAATGTCTGTCCTCTTTTGTATTTGGTGGTGAGCTAACATAAATATACGTGGTGTTTTTGCTGTAATACATTTAAAAAATCGGACATGTTGACTGAATTCACAAGATGTGTATCTTTCATTTGCTGTATTGGACTTGTTAATATGTGAAAGTTAAATATTTTTGAATTTCGCGCTCTGCCTTTTCAGTGGAATGTGGGAGGAGTTCCGCTAGCGGAACACCCATCCTAAATTAAGCTTTGGATGACATTTGATAGAACAAGAAATGGCTATGATAAGCTTATTAAAATGTACCTCTTCAATTTACCGCTCCAAATGACTTTCGGAGTTATCCCATCCACCAGAGCCAGTGAGTTCGGATCAGTCTGATTCTCTGTGCTCTGAGTCAGAGGGGGACCAGTTTGAGGTAGGCTATACCTTCCGAAACTGTTTCTCACAGTAAAGTGTAACCTGTGTGTTTGCTTGTTTATGTCTCTGCCTCCTACCCTGTTCCCTTTAACTTCTCTGATCTACGGATACCGAATACGGGTTCACTTTCCTAAACAACCGCTGAATTGCAGGGCGCCAAATTCAAAAATATTCCTAAAAATATTTAGAATCATGCAATCACAAGTGCAATATACCAAAACACAGCTTACCTTGTTGTTAATCCACCTATGGTGTCAGATTTCGAAAATATATTTTACAGCGAAAGAAATCCAAGTTTTTGTGAGTGTAGCTTTCAATGCTAAATCAGCTAGCCCCAAATTAGCATGGTCACGAAAGTGTGAAAAGCAATAAAATTAATCGCTTACCTTAGATAATCTTCGGACGTTTACACTCACGAGACTCCCAGTTACACAACAAATCTTCTTTTTGTTCGATAAATATTACTTTTATCACAAAAAAACGCCATTTGGGTTGCGCGTTATGATGAAAAAAAATACAGCCTCATTCCGGTCCTGAAAGGAAGACGGAAATTTCCAAACGTATCAGATTAAAAAATATTACAAAAAATATTTATAATCATGCAATCACAAGTGAAATATACCAAAACACAGTTTAGCTTGTTGTTAATCCACCTATCGTGTCAGATTTTGAAAATATATTTTACAGCGAAAGAAATCCAAGCTTTTGTGAGTGTAGCTTTCAATGCTATAACAGTTTAGCCTTATATTAGCTTGGCTAGCTTGGTCACGAAAGTAAGAAAAGCAATCAAATTAATCGCTTACCTTTGATAATCTTCGGGTGTTCCCACTCGCGAGACTCCCAGTTACACAACAAATGTTCTTTTTGTTTGATAAATATTACTTTTATCACAAAAAAACACCATTTGGGTTGCGCGTTATGATGAAAAATCAAAAGCCGTGTTCCGTTCGACAAATCCCCAAAAGTATCCGAAATGGTCGTAGAAACATTTAAAATGTTTTTATAATCAAACCTCAGGTTGTCTTTAACAAACATAATCGATAATATTTCAACCGGAGCATAACGTATTCATTAAGAGACAAAACGAAAATGGGGAGCCCCTCTCTCGCGCGGAGGAAATATTCGGAGGACACCTGACCTCTTTTGAAACATCTCGCTCATTTTTCAAAATAAAAGCCTGAAACTATGTCTAAAGCCTGGTCACAGCCTGAGGAAGCCATTGGAAAAAGAATATGGTTGATACCCCTTTAAATGGAGGTTAGAGGGGAAAGGAAACAAAGATAAAAAAATTTAAATATCACTTCCGGGTTACAATATTTTGACAGTTTTGGAAACTTTGGAGTGTTTTTTATCCTAATCTGTAAATTATATGCATATTCTACGATCTGGGCCAGAGAAAATTTCCGTTATTTGTAAAAAAAATTAAAAAAAAAATCTGACCCCTAGCGCTAAGGTAATGGCCAAGGCTCTTCTAGCGGGTCCTGTTCTCCAGGACCTGGAGGTTCTAGCACTGCAAACACTCAGAACAAAGTGAGCAGCAATGCCTGGACTTTGCAGTCTCCCTCTTTAAGTCCCGCTTCCGAGGCAGAGCCTCCCAGACACCACCTCCTCTACACTACCGGTCAAACGTTTTAGAACACCTACTCATTTAAGGGTTTTTCTTTATTTTGACTATTTTCCACATTGTAGAATAGTGAAGACATCAAAACTATGAAATAACACATATGGAATCTTGTAGTAACCAAAACATGTTAAACAAATCAAAATATATTTTATATTTGAGATTCTTCAAAGTTGCCACCCTTTGCCTTGATGACAGCTTTGCACACTCTTGTCATTTTCTCAACCATCTTCATGGGGTAGTCACCTGGAATGCATTTCAATTGCCTTGCTAAAAGTTAATTTGTGGAATTTCTTTTCTTGGTTGCTAAAATTATAATAGTTTGTTTAATTTCAGTTCATGTGATAAAACAAGCAAATGTAGTGTAGAAAATCATTGTGTCACGAACCGGCTCAAAGTGCATAACAAAAAGGGAGACAACGTGGAGATAAGGAATAACAAAATATATTTATTAACTAAAGTAACTAAATATAATTAGCAATGGTGTGTGTATTCAGTAATCAATAGTGTAACTGAGTGGTTGCGTGCATAAATGTGATAATGAGGGGTGTTGAAAGGTGCCAATGCAAACAGCCGCAAAAATGCCACAAAAATGCCACAACCAAAATCTGTGTCTGCATGGAGAGTGTCCTCAATGAATGGGGAAGAGGTGCATTTATCCTGGGACACACCCAAATGTGTCCCATTTCGCTGACGACCCTCCCGGCTCCGCCCACCCCTCCCGGCTCCACCTACCGACATCCTATTAAAGAAAACAAGAGCAAAGAGAAATAATTCAGCAGACAGAGTGGGAAGGTCGTCACAATTGTACCATAGAAACCGCTGTGAAATATGTTTTCCATAACCAAAAATAATGTATTTTCTGAAGCTGGTGTAAAAAAACTGAAAGTAAAAGATAGAAATAGTACACATAGAAACAATCTACTGCACGAAAAACGGTCCAACTCCTCTTTCTCAATATTTCAAACAGAAATGGGGTGTGCCTTTGGTGGTTCATCGATGTGTCATTCTGGCCATGCACGCCGCGACCGATGTAGCTAGTTCGTTAGCTAAGCTAGCAAGTAACTCCTCCAGTATGTGTTGACATAATTAAACAGAATCTGTAGAGATCGGTAAGAAATGTCACTTCTGTAACCTAAAGTAACTGTCCAGTCTTTCCAGATTTGTATGAAATATGAGTGAAATAGTTTTCCTTCCAATTTTTTTTATTTATTAATTATTTTAAAAGCAGACTTTCTGTGTTGGAATGGTGTGGGCGTACCCCAACAACAGAATAGTGTGGACATATACCGGTCATTCAAAATATTAATAAGACTAGACCGCTGATTGGCCAGCTCATCCTCCATGACATCATCCTCTGTGATTAAATAGCTAGTGTTTTTTTCTCCAATTTATGCTTTGGCCACAAATACGAGTATGAGATGAGTTAACATTATTTGGGTATGAGATAACAGAATCTGAACTTTTAAAAGTGAGATTTTCACTGGAGTTATTTTAAAACTGAAACATTTTCTCGACGCCTCATGGCAAAATGTGTAGAGTAGCAGGAAATTGGCTTTAAAACTGAAACATCTATATGGGGGGCAGTCCCAGATTTTATTTGGGGGGGGGACACGGGTGGATTGGCGAACTCAGGTAGACCTGAGCCAACTCCCCGTGCTTACAGTGAGAGTGACTGGGCAGGCACCGCGTTATGCGGTGCCTGCCCAGTCGATGTCCGGTGCGCTACATCACAGCTCCTCGAATCGGCCGGGCTAGAGTGGGCATCGAGAGGGCATCGAGATGAGGCCTCCAACGAAGAAAGTCAGTCCGGAGCCTCCAGCGACACCCTCCTGTCCGGAGCAGCCGGAGTCTCCCTCCTGTCCGGAGCAGCCGGAGTCTCCCTCCTGTCCGGAGCTGCCAGAGCCGTCCGTCAGTCAGGAGCTGCCTGAGCCATCCGTCAGTCAGGAGCTGCCTGAGCCGCCCGTCAGTCAGGAGCTGCCCATCTCATTATGGACACTTACCACGCCACACATTGGTCCGATCCTTGCTACTCCTCCTCAGACGAAGAGGAAATCTGTTACATCTTTCTTTTTCCCAACGCAGTTAAGCCAAAACCACGCCCCGTTATTCAGAGGGGCGTTCTACTACGCTCCCATTGGCTAGCTAGCGTTGTCTCACTCACAGTGACCTTCCAAGGAAAGGATGGAAAGTGTCATTTAACAATTAGCTGCCTACCGTAATGCAGGCCTATTATCATGTTTGGTAACATTTGCCAATGTATTTATTTTCAGATTTTGAATGAGTTGTAAAAATGTCTCAGACTGCTGAATTCCCTCAATTGAAGGTCAGCTAACCATAGGCTACTTATCGTTACTGAATATGTATTTGAAGTTGTTATTTTATCATTAGTAGTCTATTATCAGGTAAAATCATATGCTTATTCGTAATTTCTAAAATAGGTATTAACTAATCATTCAGTCGAATACGCTATGCTACAGCCATTGAATTTATTGGCTAGCTCGGTCCACGACATTATGTTATTACATTTTTCAATCTTGAAATAAAAGGGGAAATGTTATTAATCAGTGACTGAAATTTCACGCTATGTGATATTCACTTCCGGACATGGAGAGCGTGGTTTTGGTTTAAAACGTGGTTTTGGTTTAATTGCGTTGGGGAAAAGAAAGACGCTTACGGCGTTATGGCTTTCTACATGATAATGATCGCAAGAACATCTGCTCAGCGATTTGATGGCTCCAACACAATTCCACCTCTGATGCTGCCAAAACATCCGCTATGCGGGTGTCTGCTATTGCAGGTTAATGCTTGATCTGATTGAATCTAGGCCTAGATTTGCAATGCAATGGCACTACTGAGAGAGTAATTATGGTTTGAATGCCTGTGCTTTATGAAGAGGGATCAACAACCTATACCTAACCAGGTAAATATTTCAATCCAGATTTTGCTACCATGAAGTGTTACTGGACAAATGTTTTTTTTTCTGGAATATGTAGAAATCTGTAGTTTAGTCATTAACTAGATAAAATACAAATATAGAGTGATATAGGCCTACTAGTGCATTCAAATACGGATGCTGAAACAACCACATTCAACTGACCTTTTTGTGAAACACTTGCTTAGCGCTAAGGTAAAAGAAAACGTAAGAATACAGTAAACTAAGTTCTCACAATTTAATTTAACATTTCTGTGCTGAAATGTGCCTTTTTAGTGTATTTACCATGTCCTTGTGGCTCTGCATTACAATATTGTCATCTTTGGTCAGTCTGAAGTGATGTCATTTCCTCCATCTTGTTTGAGGAGTACAGAAATGTCTCAACTTACGGACGGACACCCCATGCATAACAGTCGAGACCACACACAGAACACAAAACCCCCAGCACACACTCGTCATTCTAACGGAGGATTTCGCTCTGCCATTCAAGCCTCCTCTCTTGGAGAAAATAACCTTTTATCTCCCCCCTCACTTCTCATTCAATGCAGATTAAACATAATACACTGTAATGAGTAATACAAAGCCCCCCATCCTTCCCCCGCCTCAATTCCCACCCCCCACGCCATTCCCCAAAAGCCACTAAACCCCCCTCTAACTAGAAAAGCAAATAAGAGGATAGAAATAGGCTAATGAGGCAACCAGGGAGGGAGGGATAGAGAAATGAAACAACTTCATGAAAATTGATTAAAAATAAAGGGGAGATGTGTGTGTGTGGGGGGGAAAGAGATGTGTGTGTGTGGGGGGGAAAGAGAGAAAGTGGGATGGATGAGTATTTTCTTAGTCCCCACTAGTTTGTCCCTGTGTATGTGTATATGTGTGAGCACAGGCTAGTATTCATGGCAGGGGGACAGAGGGAGGTGCGGTGGAAGGGGAAAGCTGGGTGTGTGAATGAACGCGCCTGTCTGTCAGGGTCTACACATTGCATTCATGCCCCCCGAAACACTGAGTCATTCATCCAGCTCTCAGACTAACCCTCTGAATACCAACTCTGCCTTTCAACAGAGTGAGAGGAGCTGGATAGGCCCGAGCCGGGGTGAGAGGAGGGGAAGGAGACGCTGGGGGGATGGAGGGGGTCAGGGGGCAACACCCCTCCTCCCCCTCATTATGTTGATTCACAGAGTTATTCAGGAGAAAGTCTTCAGTCACTGGGTTGTTTCACACTTATGTGACCCATGGGAACACATGCTTTTGAAAGCCCAAGGTTTTTTGAGATAAACACACCATTCTATCACACGATGTTATCACCTCCTAAGTTATCTAACAGATTCTTGCTCAAGTCTCAGCTCTTGTATTCTCTAAATTGAGAGTGAAGTTATGAATAGGCTGTAGCATCTGAACTCTGAATGGCTTCCCATTGGCCAGACAGTTCAAATCAAATTTTATTTGTCACATGCGCCGAATACAACAGTGACCCTTACAGTGAAATGCTTACTTTACAAGCCTTTAACCAACAATGCAGTTTTAAGAAAAAATAAGTGTTAAGTAAAAAATAGATACGTTGTGTGTCGGTGAACGTATGTGTAAACAGAACTACAGCTTATCCTGTATCCAAGGTACAGTATTTGAAACATTTGTGTCCTGGCATGCCTTGTGGGTATGTACATCTGGCCACCCAGAGGTTTTTTGGGATGGTTAATACCACCGAGACCAATGTGTCACGATACACCACCAAAATCCCCCCATCCTAATCTCGATTAGTTTAGGCTACAGAGACCGAATATTTGATGAACAATCCATTCTCCTTTTGTTTAGGGGTAATTGACCTCATGCCCCTTGATGAAACACGTTTTCATTGTTTCATCAGAATCCAAAGACAGGAATGAAATGCAGGTATATGGGCTAAAGCTCAACCTTCTTATAAAAGGTCACACAAACAGGTCAACCAATGTGGTAGGACACATATGATATGGTAGAAGTCTGAGGGGCCATGCAAAAATAAACCATTTGTTTTGACACGGCACAAAAAAGCTGTCAAATATATGTACTGAGACGGTCTTATTAAAAGTGATATCTGTTGAGCTAACATGTTTGAGAAAGAAACTGATCATTTCAAAGCTACATCATAGCCATAACACCATGTGGCTGGCTTGAGTTGGGAGATGTAGCATTCTCCTGGACAGTTGTGATGACATCAAACCCCTTACAAAATGTCAGGTGGATGGAAACTTGAAAGGACATAAAAAAAAGACACCTTGTGATCTGGTTGACCACATCTGTATGGGAACAAGGACACAAAGCCTTAGATCGGATTACTGTGTGGATCATTCAGTGACTGGATTTGAAACGTCATTTATAATTGTTGGGTTCGGAGAATATGAAATATACTTATTCATGTCACTGAAGGGAGAGAGGGTAATGTATAATATTTACATTATATCAGCGATCCTATTGAAAGACTGAGTCAGGGAAGCGATCACGTGGCAGGCATTGATAAGGGGAGAGAGCCATGGATTAGTGATGAAGGGGGGTCGTGGTCAGGTCACATTAAGGGAGGAAGAAAAGTTTATGGCCCGTATCACTTAGTGTCCTGCCTAGCAGTAAAATATACAATGTTTGTACAGATGTGTAGGAGGAGATTCAGCCTAGGAGGAGAGTTATATATCAGTTCTTCTGTGAAAATGTCTTTGTCTAATGCAGCTGTATCGATCCTCTGGGAAGAATAAACTTGGTTAAGCGTAACGGCTTGTACGCGAAACATTCGTCATAGTTATTTAATAAACTTTGAGGTACGCTTGCTCCGTTTGGTGGGTGTGGCGGGGTGTGACTTAGCAATGAGTGGGCGATTTCGTTTTGCATCATTCGGTACCTCCGGTGGGTGTGGCTTGCACATTTTATACCATTCCATTGGTCCTAAAGTTAAAACTTTACCCACCTGGGGCAGCGGGCCATGCACAATGAACTCATTCAATTATGTATTTAAAGAGGGAGCAACTATGCTGACAGCATTTCCCAAACCACAATCCAACACCTAGTTTTTCAACTGGTCGTTCAGTACAGCACCATTTCCATTTAATTATGTTTTTTTTGGTACTAAACGCATCCCTGACTGTGTGTGACTACCTGGTTGTGAGAACCATCTGTATCCACTTCCTGTAGATCTAATGGCCTGTTTGCTGTAGTTCTAGTGGCCTGTTTCCCTGTGGTTAATAGGTCCCCTGAGCAGGCTATTGGCGCAGCCTAGGCCCACTGGTACATCTCGCCACTGTCATTCTCAAGGTTATTTAGTAGACAAAAACAATAGACTCGGTCACGTGGTACAGCAGATTGATGTTGATGCCAATAATCTATTGGATTGGCACACTTAAACCGGGCGTGCTCTGTTCGCTGGCCGATTATCGATCTCTTGTCATATTGGGTGTTTGCTGTGATTCATGTATTGATCCGATTTGAGAGGGAGATTGTGTGAAAGTTTGGCCCAAAGTAAAGTAAGTTGCTTGGCATTCAATGCTGTGCAAAGTCAAAGACTTGAATGGCTATTTTGTTAGCGTTTGTCATTTCTTGGGTTAGGCTGGGGTAGTATTGCCACAGAGTTGGTTCTACCAACATCATTGACTGTGTAACTGAGACAACTAACACTACAGTCACTTGCCACCCTGTTGAAATCATAACTAACCCTGTGGTGCCTGCTGTGCCAGTTGACGAGGTTGAGTACGAGTAGGAGGGGGGGTCTGGACTAACAGATTCATGTTGAAATCAATATTTCTGACCTATATTAGTGTCCTATATCATGGTAGTCAATGATGCTATATGTTAAATTGTGCACTGTGCTTTGAAATAAAGGCCCAGTTTTGTCAAAAATGTGATTTCCCTGTGCTTTATATATATTTCCACACTATTAGGTTGGAATAATACTGTGAAATTGTGAAAATTATAATAATGCTATTTTAGTGTAAGACCTGTTGGAAAAACCTGCATGAAATTTCAGCCTGTTTTGGCAGGATGGAGTTTTGTCCTGCCTGGTGACATCACTAGGCAGTAAAAGGCTCATGACAGACTGCTTGGAGTTTGCAAAAAGGCACCTAAAGGACTCTCAGACCATGAGAAATAAGATTTTCTGGTCCGATGAAACCAAGATTGAATCCCTAAATGCCAAGGGTCACGTCTGGAGGAAACCTGGCACCATCCCTACGGTGAAGTATGGTGGCGGCAGCATCATGTTGTGGGGATGTTTTTCAGAGGCAGGAAGTGGGAGATTAGTCAGGATCGAGGGAAAGATGAACGGAGCAAAGTACAGATAGATCCTTGATGAAAACCTGCTCCAGAGCGCTCAGGATCTCAGCTTGGGGCGAAGGTTCACCTTCCAACAGGACAAGTCTCTGAATGTCGTTGAGTGGCCCAGCCAGAGCCCGGACTTGAACCCGATCGAACATCTCCAGAGAGACCTGAAAATAACTGTGCAGTGATGCTCCTCATACAACCTGACAGAGCTTGAGAGGATCTGCAGAGAAGAATGGGAGAAACTCCCCAAATACACGTTTGCCGAGCTTGTAGCGTCATACCCAAGAAGACTCGAGGCTGTAATCGCTGCCAAAGGTGCTTCAACAAAGTACCAAATAAAGGGTCTGAATACTTATGTAAATGCATTATTTAAGTTTTTTCGTTTTTATACATTTAAAAAAATGTAATTATAGGGTATTGTGTGTAGATTGATGAGGAAAAAAGGATTTAATCAAATTTAGAATAAGGCTGTAATGTAACAAAATGTGAAAAAAGTCAAGGGGTCTGAATACTTTCCGAATGCACTGTAAATGTCCACTTCAATGTGGGGATAAGATGGCGCTGAAGAGGATGGCTGACGTTTTACATGCCTGTAACCAATTCTGCGATTTTGTTAGTTTTTTTGCGTTATTTATAGTTTTTTTGCGTTACTTATTTTGTGCATAATGTTTCTGCTACCATCTCTTATGACCGAAATAACTTCTGGACATCAGAACTGGGATTACTCACCACGAACTGGAAGAAGCTTTTTCCTTTAACGAGTCCGATGAGAAAGATATACTGCTCTCCCGGGAACAGGCCCAGATCCCCATCATTTGTGTGAAGAAAAGGCAGAGGAAAAAAGGACGCAGATTAGGCTGCGAGCGAGTAAACTCCCACTGCCATCAGTTCTACTTGCTAACATGCAATCATTGGAAAATAAAATTGATGATTTACGATTATCATACCAACGAAACATTAAAAACTGTAATATCTTATGTTTCACCGAGTCGTGGCTGAACGACGACATGGATAATATAAAGCTAAAGGGATTTTCAATGCCCCGGCAGAACTTATCCAAGATGCGTTTTGTCCCATGTAAATAGTCTGTCTCTTCGTTTTGTTCGTATATATTTTAATCTCACTTTCCATCTACGAACTAAATATACTTTATAACTAGAACCTCCATCAGCAGGTGGGGCATTGAACTAGCTATAGCTATAAGTCATTGTTAGCCACTGCTAGCGGTCTTTACCTTTAGCTCGGACATCAACCAGCTTAAGATCGGTCAATACCTGCTAGTCTGCACAGCGCGATATCAACCCAGAGCATATCGGACTGCTTTTCTCTACCACATCACCGGATTCCTGCCGCAAGCTCTGGACCATTACACCGGAACATCGCAGCTATCTAGCTGCAACCGAGTGGCTACTTTTGGCTATCACCTCTGTCCCGAAGCAACACCAGTTAGCCTTGAGCTAGCCTCGAGCTAGGTCCATCTCACGGCTAGCCGACGAAGTAATACCAGCTAATTCTTGGGCTACAATACCTTTTTTGCCAAATGGCCTGGACCCTTTATTGCTGACATGGAGCCCTGCCGATCTATCACGACTGGTCTGCTGACGTAATCGTCTGATGTGGTTTCAACAGGCTTCTCTGTTGCAATGTCGCCGAAGACCCATCTGCTAGCCCCAGTCACTAGCTTTCTGAACGCCGTGTCTCCCGCTCACCTAGCGTAGTAACGACTACCGAACGGCTCCCTGACTCACCTATTGCTGCTCATTGATCACTCGGCCACTACACCTATTCCCCAGGCACTCTCATTTGTTGACTTTTGTAACCATAAAAGCCTTGATTTCATTCACGTTAACATCAGAAGCCTCCTCCCTAAGTTTGTTTTATTCACTGCTTTAGCACACTCCGCCAACCCTGATGTCCCAGCCGTGTCTGAATCCTGGCTTAGGTAGGCCACCAACAATTCTGACATTTCCAACCCCAACTACAACATTTTCCGTCAAGATAGAACTGCCAAATGGGGCGGAGTTGCAATCTACTGCAGAGATAGCCTGCAGAGTTCTGTCATACTATCCAGGTCTGTGCCCAAACAGTCAGAGCTTCTACTTTTAAAAATCCACCTTTCCAGAAATAAGTCTCTCACTGTCGCCGCCTGTTATAGACCCCACTCAGCCCCGAGCTGTGCCCTGAACACCATATGTGAATTTATTGCCCCCCATCTATCTTCAGAGTTCGTATTGTTAGGTGACCTAAACTGGGATATGCTTAACACCCCGGCCGTCCTACAATCTAAGCTAGATGCCCTCAATATCACACAAACGATCGAGGAACCTACCAGGTACAACCCTAAATCCGTAAACATGGGCACCCTCATAGATATCATCCTGACCAACTTGCACTCTAAATACACCTCTGCTGTCATCAACCAGGATCTCAGCGATCACTGCCTCATTGCCTGCGTCTGTAATGGGTCAATGGGTCAAATTACCACCCCTCATCACTGTCAAACGCTCCCTAAAACACTTCAGTGAGCAGGCCTTTCTAATCGACCTGGCCCGGGTATCCTGGAAGGATATTGACCTCATCCCGTCAGTAGAGGATGCCTGGTTGCTCTTCAAAAGTGCTTTCCTCACCATCTTAAATAAGCATACCCCATTAAAAAATGTAGAACTAAGAACAGATATAGCCCTTGGTTCACTCCAGACTTGACTGCCCTTGACCAGCACAAAAACATCCTGTGGCATTAGCATCGAAGAGCCCCTGCGATATGCAACTTTTCAGGGAAGTCAGGAACCAATATACACAGTTAGGAAAGCAAAGGCTAGCTCTTTCAAACAGAAATTTGCATCCTGTAGCACTAATTCTAAAAAGTTTTGGGACACTGTAAAGTCCATGGAGAATAAGAGCACCTCCTCCCTGCTTCTCCTTCACCCAAATCCAGATAGCGGATGTTCTGAAAGAGCTGCAAAATCTGGACCCCTATAAATCAGCTGGGCTAGACAATATGGACCCTCTCTTTCTAAAATTATCCGCCGCAATTGTTGCAACCCCTAGTACTAGCCTGTTAAATCTCTATTTCGTATCGACTGAGATCCCTAGAGATTGGAAAGCTGCCGCGGTCATCCCCCTCTTCAAAGGGGGGGACACTCTTGACCCAAACGGTTACAGACCTATATCCATCCTGCCCTGCCTTTCTAAGGTCTTCGAAGGCCAAGTTAACAAACAGATCACCGACCATTTCGAATCCCACCGTACCTTCTCTGTTATGCAATCTGGTTTCCGAGCTGGCCATGGGTGCACCTCAGACACGCTCAAGGTCCTAAACGATATCATAACCGCCATCGATAAAAGACAGTACTGTGCAGCCGTTTTCATCGACCTGGCCAAGGCTTTCGACTCTGTCAATCACCGCATTCTTATCGGCAGACTCAACAGCCTTGGTTTCTCAAATGACTGCCTCGCCAACTACTTCTCAGATAGAGTTCAGTGTGTCAAATCGGAGGTCCTGTTGTCCGGACCTCTGGCAGTCTCTCTGGGGGTGCCACAGGGTTCAATTCTCGGGCCGACTCTTTTCTCTGTATAAATAAATGATGTCACTCTTATTGCTTTTGATTCTCTGATCCACCTCTACGCAGACGACACCATTCTGTATACATCTGGCCCTTCTTTGGACACTGTGTTAACAAACCTCCAAACAAGCTTCAATGCCATACAGCACTCCTTCCGTGGCCTCCAACTGCTTTTAAATGCTAGTAAAACTAAATCACTACTCTGGACGGTTCTGACTTAGAATATGTGGACAACTACAAATACCTAGGTGTCTGGTTAGACTGTAAACTCTTCTTCCAGACTCACATTAAGCATTTCCAATCCAAAATTAAATCTAGTATCGGCTTCCTATTTCGCAACAAAGCCTCCTTCACTCATTCTGCCAAACATACCCTCGTAAAACGGACTATCCTACCGATCCTTGACTTCGGCGATGTCATTTACAAAATAGCCTCCAACACTCTACTCAGCAAATTGGATGTAGTCTATCACAGTGCCATCCGTTTTGTCCCCAAAGCCCCATATGCTACCCACCACTGCGACCTGTATGCTCTCGTTGGCTGGCCCTCACTACATATTCGTCGCCAAACCCACTGGCTCCAGGTCATCTATAAGTCTTTGCTAGGTAAAGCCCTGTCTTATCTCAGCTCACTGGTCACCATAGCAACACCCACCCGTAGCAAGCACTTCTGCAAAGCCAACACCTACTTTGGCCGCCTTTCCTTCCAGTTCTCTGCTGCCAATGACTGGAACGAATTGCAAAAATCACTTAAACTGGAGACTTATGTCTCCCTCACTAACTTTAAGCATCAGCTGTCAGAGCAGCTTACCGATCACTGCACCTGTACACAGCTCATCTGTAAAATAGTCCACCCAACTACCTCATCCCCATATTGTTATTTATTTGTTTGGTCTTTTGCACCCCAGTATCTCTACTTGCACATCATCATCTGCACATCTATCACGCCAGTGTTAATGCTAAATTGTAATTATTGCGCCACTATGGCCTATTTATTTCCTTACCTCCCTAATCTTACTACGTTTGCACACACTGTACATATATTTTCCTATTGTATTATTGACTGTATGTTTGTTTATCTCATGTGTAACTCTGTTGTGTTTGTCGCACTGCTTTGCTTTATCTTGGCCAGGTCGCAGTTGTAAATGAGAACTTGTTCTCAACTGGCCTACCTGGTTAAATAAAGGTGAATAAAATTAAAAAAAACTGAGAAGCTACGTCTGGTAAGATGAGGGGTGGGTGTGTGTCTTTTTGTCAATAACAGCTGGTGCGCGATGTCTAATATTAAAGAAGTCTCGAGGTATTGCTCGCCTGAAGTAGAGTACCTTATGATAAGCTGTAGACCACACTATCTACCAAGAGAGTTCTCATCTATATTATTTGCTACCGTCTATTTACCACCACAGACCGATGCTGGCACTAAGACCGCAATCAACCAACTCTATAAGGCCAAAAGCAAACAAGAAAATGCTCACCCAGAAGCGGCGTTCCTAGTGACCGGGGACTTTAATGCAGGCAAACTTAAATCAGAGGGGGAAAAAACCTAGATCACCTTTACTACACACACAGAGATGCATACAATAACTAATGCAGGAAGTACAAGTGACTCTCTCAAAACGGATTAGTCAGATGACGCGGATGCTACGCTACAGGACTGTTTTGCTAGCACAGACTGGAATATGTTCCGGGATTCATCCAATGTCATTGAGGAAAATACCACCTCAGTCATCAGCTTCATCAATAAGTGTATCGACGACGTCGTCCCCACAGTGACCATACATACATATCCCAACCAGAAGCCATGGATTACAGGCAACATCCGCATCGAGCTAAAGGCTAGAGCTGCCACTTTCAAGGAGTGGGACACTAATCCAGACGCCTGTAAGAAATCCCTCTATGCCCTCAGACGAATCATCAAACAAGCAAAGCGTCAATACAGGATTAAGATTGAATCCTACTACACCGGCTTTGACGCTCATCGGATGTGGGAGGGCTTGAAAACTATTACGGACTAGAAAGGGAAACCCAGACGCGAGCTGCCCAGTGATGCGATCCTACCAGACAAGCTAAATGCCTTTTATGCTCGCTTTGTGGCAAGCAACACTGAATCGTGCACGAGAGCAACAGCTGTTCTGGATGACTGTGTGATAATGCTCTCGGTAGCCGATGTGAGCAAGACCTTTAAACAGGTCAACATTCACAAAGCCGCGGGCCAGATGGATTACCAGGACGTGTACTCAAAGCATGCGCGGACCAACTGGCAAGTGTCTTCACTGACATTTTCATCCTCACCCTGACTGAGTCTGTAATACATACATGTTTCAAGCAGACCACCATAGTACCTGTGCCCAAGGAAGCGAAGGTAACCTGCCTAAATTATTACTGCCCCGTAGCACTCACGTTGGTAGCCATGAAGTGCTTTGAAAGGCTGGTAATGGCTCACATCAACAGCATCCTCCCGGATACCCTAGACCCACTCCAATTCACATATCGCCCCAACAGATCCACAGATGATGCAATCTCAATCGCACTCCACACTGCCCTTTCCCGCATGGACAAAAGGAACACGTATGTGAGGATGCTGTTCATTGACTACAGCTCAGCGTTCAACACCATAGGGTCCACGAAGCTCATCACTAAGCTAAGGACCATGGGACTAAACACCTCCCTCTGCAACTGGATCCTGGTAAGGGTAGGCAACAACACGTCTGCCATGCTGATCCTCAACACTGGGGCCCCTCAGGGGTGTGTACTTTGTCCCCTCCTGTACTCCCTATTCACCCACGACTGTGTGGCCAAACACAACTCCAACACCATCATTAAGTTTGCTGACAACACAACAGTGGTAGGCCTGATCACCGACAACGATGAGACAGCCTAAAGGGAGGAGGTCAGAGAACTGGCAGTGTGGTGCCAGGACAACAACCTCTCCCTCAATGTGAACAAAACAAACGAGCTGATCATGTACTACAGGAAAAGGGGGGCCGAACAGGCCCCCATTAACATCTACAGCTGCACCATCGAGAGCATCCTGACCGGTTGCATCACCGCCTGGTATGGCAACTGCTTGGCATCTGACCGCAAGGCGCTACAGAGGGTAGTGCGTACGGCCCAGTACATTACTGGGGCCAAGCTTCCTGCAATCCAGGACCTATATAATAGGCGGTGTCAGAGGAAAGCCCATAAAATTGTGAGAGACTCCAGTCACCCAAGTCATAGACCGTTTTCTCTGCTACCGCACGGCAAGCGGTGCCGGAGCGCCAAGTCAAGGACCAAAAGGCTCCTTAACAGCTTCTACCCCCAAGCCATAAGTCTGCTGAACAACTAATCAAATGGCCACCAGACTATTACATTGACCCCCACCCTCCATTTGTTTTGTACACTGCTGTTACTCACTGTTTATTATCTATGCATAGTCACTTCACTTCTACCTACATGTACAAATTACCTCTAACCTGTACCCTCGCACATTGACTCAGAACCGGTACCCCCTGTTTATAGCCTCGTTATTGTGTTACTTTTTATTATTTTTTACTTTAGTTTATTTGGTAAATATTTTCTTAACTCTTCTTGAGCTGCACTTTTGGTTAAGAGCTTGTAAGTAAGCATTACACGGTAAGGTCTATACTTGTTTTATTCTGCGCATGTGACAAATAAAGTTTCATTTGATGTTTTACACTGTATTGCAATGAAACATCTGTGCAAAACCAAAAAATACTGATAGATGTCACTGTTTTACCATTATTTGACCTATTATTAGCACTACAACTGACTGAGGGGTAAAAACATGACATGGTCTCAGTTAATGACACTTGACACAGAAAGTTAATACTTTAGCTACAATGGTCTAACAAATGTATTGTTTATCATCTGTCTATGCACCATGTCACTATCTAAATGGTACAGCTGGTGGTGGGATGGCAGGATGGCTGCTTTTGTGAGGTAGAAAATAATTTAGAAGATGCTCTTTGGAGGGGTTCTTGCTGAAAAGTAATTCAGTAAAATATTTAATGCCATTATTTTAAATTGGTATGTCCACAAGGGTGTTCTAAAACATGGCACACTTACATATTTCAGCTATGCCATCAGTGTCAATTATGAAGTACGTCCAGTGATCTTGGTTGATTTGGCTGGGTTCATTAGCAAAATGTAAGACTTTGTTGGTTGGTATTTGCTTTTTGTATGAATCTACTCATAATCAGGCGGGGGTGTAAAGGAGGAGGGGGCATTTCTTACAGTGAACCAATAACTTAGCTGCTCTGTGTATCTGTCCATGTATGGTAACCATAATGAAAGACCCTTGGGTAGAAAACGCAAGTATCTCACTCACCTCACAGTTAACATCTGTAAATATGGGGAGAATATTCATTGTCCTGATTGTCCTACATTGTAAGTACCCTGCCTATCTACACGGCTATAATCCTAATCCTGTATTGACCTAATTCTTTATTACTTGTTATCAGCATGTATAGACCCTTATAATGTCTTATAATGTCTTATCTTATCATGCATTTCTATGTGGCAATTATCCAATGAACTGAACATAGTTGTTATTTATTCAGGATTATTACAAGATAATAGTACATTATAGGTACTTATAACACATTTTACAAGGTATAATGACCACATTAGGCCTGTCTGCATTTAGTAAATTGTTACCAAAAGTACGTGAGATTTAGAGTTGTTTTGATGTTAGAGGCCTAACCTGAAAACAATGATATGAAAAATGGCTTTTGACAGTTTTTTCAGTAGGCTCTATCATAACTGTTCTCTCCCAGTCTCGCCAGTGTCCTCCAGGCCACAGGATTCCTCCGTTCAAACTATGACCAGAGTCGTCAAACCTGGGGACAGCGTCACTCTGTCCTGCAGCATAAAGCACAAGAACCAGACAATGTGGTATGGACAACAGAGCAACAAGCTTCCCTTCATCATCATCTCAGCCAAACGACATCAATCAAGGCACAAGGATGTTCTAAACAAATTCTACCAAGGCAGTACCTCTGGATTCACCACAAAATTTGAAGACAACAGCTCCATCAGTCTGACCATCTGCAACATGACTGGGTCTTTGCTAGCTCTTTACTATTGTACCTCAGGAGTTGGCGGGGAAATCGTCTTTGGATCGGGTCACGTTCTTGCATATAAGAATGCCAGTGTTGCATCTAAAAGTGATGAAGGTATGTTTTCTTCAGCATCCCATTATGGCTTCATATTTGCTTCTCTCAATTACAGACAACGGCATGAATATTGTGAATTTTGTGTTGCATTTACACAGAGAAACTGGATGAGTCTTCTGGGCAATGCTGGGTGCTGACGGGTATTTTGTGTTCTCTCAGTGCTGCTGTAGCTGCTCTGCTCGCCTTTATTTGTACCTGGATTTTTCACAGAAAAGGCAAAAATTCATTCTCAAAACTTCAAACAACCTTTATGTATTATTTACATATTTTTTAACCAAATATGTAAAAATTGTTTTTTTTGTTAACTGGTTAATCAATATCACTATAAGTTTACTTCACTACTATAACCCTAACACCCAAATTATTCATATATACAGTGGGGTTCGAAATTATTGACACCCTTGATAAAGATGAGCAAAACTGACTGTATAAAATTAATAATTCAAATACTGAGATATATTGTACAGTATGCAAAAAATTGGGAAATTATATTATTTTATACTAATACAATTTGCTCTCTCAAAAAGGTAGGGGTCAAAATTATTGACACCCATGTTTTCACTACCTTTCAATAACGGCACTGAGCCTTTTTTCTAAAATGTTTTATGAGTTGGAGAACACCTTGGGAGTGATATTAGACCATTCCTCCATACAGAATCCTTCCAGACCCTTGATATCCTTCGTCTGCGCTTATGGCCCAGACAAGTTTTCAAAGGGTTTCAAGTCCAGAAACTGAGATGGCCATTGCAAAATGTTGATTTTGTGGCCAATTAACTCTGTGGATTTTCATGTGTGCCCCATAACTTCGAAGATCCACCACTATATTTTACAGTAGGTATGGGGTTATTTTCTGCTCATGCATTCTTATTTTGATGCCAAACCCACCACTGGTGTGCGTGGCCAAAGAGCTCTATTTTCATGTCATCTGACCAAAGCACCGGTTCCAATCCAACTGCCAATGCTGTTTAGAAAACTCCAGGTGTTTACATTTGTTCGATGACATGAAAATAGAGCTCTTTGGCCACGCACACCAGTGGTGGGTTTGGCATCAAAATAAGAATGCATGAGCAGAAAATAACCCCATACCTACTGTAAAATATAGTGGTGGATCTTCGAAGTTATGGGGCAATTTTGCTTTCATTGGTCCTGGGGCTCTTTTTAGGGTCAACAACATCATGAACTTTACCCAGTACCCAAACATTTTAGCCAAAAACCTAGTTGCCTCTGCCAGGAGGCTGCAATTTGGCTGCAAGTGGATCTTCAAGCATCAAAATCCACAAAGAAATGGTTAACTTTCCGGGTTGGAGCGAGTAGCGAGTAGTCGCACTTCGCTTCGCTCCACAGGTAATATTACATTTCATTACAGTACAACGGTTTGATTTGTTTGATCTGAGCAATTTTTCTTAGCTAGCTACATAGCCGTCTTTGTATCAAAGATAATTGTGTAGTTTAGAGTAATTATCGAGGTTAGCTAGCCAGCTATTTTCGTCCTTCTAACGTAGTCAACACTGCTAGCTAGCCAGCTAGCCAACTTCTACCGAATAGCAGCACTGTAGAAACTATTACATTACAACGGAACGACTTGATTAGTGTAGTGTTAGCTAGCTACATAGTTGTCTTTGCTGTCTTTGTATCTAAGATAATTGTGTAGTTTAGAGTAATTATCGAGGTTAGCTAGCCAGCTATTTTCGTCCGCCGCGCCACCGTTCTCCTACCTAGTCAACAACTGCTAGCTAGCTAGTCAACTTCTACCGGCTAGCAGCACTGTAGAAACTAATACATTACGACGGAACGATTTGATTAGTGTAGTGTTAGCTAGCTACATAGTTGTCTTTGCTGTCTTTGTATCTAAGATAATTGTGTAGTTTAGAGTAATTATCGAGGTTAGCTAGCCAGCTATTTTCGTCCGCCGCGCCACCGTTCTCCTACTAAGTCAACAACTGCTAGCTAGCTAGTCAACTTCTACCGACTAGCAGCACTGTAGAAACCAGTAATACATTACAATGGAACGATTTGATTAGTGTAGTGTTAGCTAGCTACATAGTTGTCTTTGCTGTCTTTGTATCTAAGATAATTGTGTAGTTTAGAGTAATTATCGAGGTTAGCTAGCCAGCTATTTTCGTCGCCGCGCCACCGTTCTCCTACCTAGTCAACAACTGCTAGCTAGCTAGTCAACTTCTACCGACTAGCAGCACTGTAGAAACTAATAATACATTACAACGGAACGATTTGATTAGTGTAGTGTTAGCTAGATACATAGTTGTCTTTGCTGTCTTTGTATCTAAGATAATTGTGTAGTTTAGAGTAATTATCGAGGTTATCGAGGTTACCTAGCCAGTTATCGAGGTTACCTAGCCAGCTACACTTTCAAACAAAGTCAACAACGCAGCCACTGCTAGCTAGCCTACTTCACCAGCCAGCAGTACTGTATCATTTTAATCATTTTAGTCAATAAGATTTTTGCAACGTAAGCTTAACTTTCTGAACATTCGAGACGTGTAGTCCACTTGTCATTCCAATCTCCTTTGCATTAGCGTAGCCTCTTCTGTAGCCTGTCAACTATGTGTCTGTCTATCCCTGTTCTCTCCTCTCTGCACAGACCATGCAAACGCTTCACACCGCGTGGCCGCTGCCACTCTAACCTGGTGGTCCCAGCGCGCACGACCCACGTGGAGTTCCAGGTCTCCGGCAGCCTCTGGAACTGCCGATCTGCGGCCAACAAGGCAGAGTTCATCTCAGCCTATGCTTCCCTCCAGTCCCTCGACTTCCTGGCACTGACGGAAACATGGATTACCACAGATAACACTGCTACTCCTACTGCTCTCTCCTCGTCTGCCCACGTGTTCTCGCACACCCCGAGAGCTTCTGGTCAGCGGGGTGGTGGCACTGGGATCCTCATCTCTCCCAAGTGGACATTCTCTCTTTCTCCCCTGACCCATCTGTCTATCGCCTCCTTTGAATTCCATGCTGTCACAGTTACCAGCCCTTTCAAGCTTAACATCCTTATCATTTATCGCCCTCCAGGTTCCCTTGGAGAGTTCATCAATGAGCTTGACGCCTTGATAAGTTCCTTTCCTGAGGATGGCTCACCTCTCACAGTTCTGGGTGACTTTAACCTCCCCACGTCTACCTTTGACTCATTCCTCTCTGCCTCCTTCTTTCCACTCCTCTCCTCTTTTGACCTCACCCTCTCACCTTCCCCCCCTACTCACAAGGCAGGCAATACGCTTGACCTCATCTTTACTAGATGCTGTTCTTCCACTAATCTCATTGCAACTCCCCTCCAAGTCTCCGACCACTACCTTGTATCCTTTTCCCTCTCGCTCTCATCCAACACTTCCCACTCTGCCCCTACTCGGATGGTATCGCGCCGTCCCAACCTTTGCTCTCTCTCTCCCGCTACTCTCTCCTCTTCCATCCTATCATCTCTTCCCTCTGCTCAAACCTTCTCCAACCTATCTCCTGATTCTGCCTCCTCAACCCTCCTCTCCTCCCTTTCTGCATCCTTTGACTCTCTATGTCCCCTATCCTCCAGGCCGGCTCGGTCCTCCCCTCCTGCTCCGTGGCTCGACGACTCATTGCGAGCTCACAGAACAGGGCTCCGGGCAGCCGAGCGGAAATGGAGGAAAACTCGCCTCCCTGCGGACCTGGCATCCTTTCACTCCCTCCTCTCTACATTTTCCTCTTCTGTCTCTGCTGCTAAAGCCCCTTTCTACCACTCTAAATTCCAAGCATCTGCCTCTAACCCTAGGAAGCTCTTTGCCACCTTCTCCTCCCTCCTGAATCCTCCTCCCCCTCCCCCCCCCTCCTCCCTCTCTGCGGATGACTTCGTCAACCATTATGAAAAGAAGGTCGACGACATCCGATCCTCGTTTGCTAAGTCAAACGACACCGCTGGTTCTGCTCACACTGCCCTACCCTGTGCTTTGACCTCTTTCTCCCCTCTCTCTCCAGATGAAATCTCGCGTCTTGTGACGGCCGGCCGCCCAACAACCTGCCCGCTTGACCCTATCCCCTCCTCTCTTCTCCAGACCATTTCCGGAGACCTTCTCCCTTACCTCACCTCGCTCATCAACTCATCCTTGACCGCTGGCTACGTCCCTTCCGTCTTGAAGAGAGCGAGAGTTGCACCCCTTCTGAAAAAACCTACACTCAATCCCTCCGATGTCAACAACTACAGACCAGTATCCCTTCTTTCTTTTCTCTCCAAAACTCTTGAACGTGCCGTCCTTGGCCAGCTCTCCTGCTATCTCTCTCAGAATGACCTTCTTGATCCTAATCAGTCAGGTTTCAAGACTAGTCATTCAACTGAGACTGCTCTTCTCTGTGTCACGGAGGCACTGCTAAAGCTAACTCTCTCTCCTCTGCTCTCATCCTTCTAGACCTATCGGCTGCCTTTGATACTGTGAACCATCAGATCCTCCTCTCCACCCTCTCCGAGTTGGGCATCTCCGGCGCGGCCCACGCTTGGATTGCGTCCTACCTGACAGGTCGCTCCTACCAGGTGGCGTGGCGAGAATCTGTCTCCGCACCACGTGCTCTCACCACTGGTGTCCCCCAGGGCTCTGTTCTAGGCCCTCTCCTATTCTCGCTATACACCAAGTCACTTGGCTCTGTCATATCCTCACATGGTCTCTCCTATCATTGCTATGCAGACGACACACAATTAATCTTCTCCTTTCCCCCTTCTGATAACCAGGTGGCGAATCGCATCTCTGCATGTCTGGCAGACATATCAGTGTGGATGACGGATCACCACCTCAAGCTGAACCTCGGCAAGACGGAGCTGCTCTTCCTCCCGGGGAAGGACTGCCCGTTCCATGATCTCGCCATCACGGTTGACAACTCCATTGTGTCCTCCTCCCAGAGTGCTAAGAACCTTGGCGTGATCCTGGACAACACCCTGTCGTTCTCAACTAACATCAAGGCGGTGACCCGTTCCTGTAGGTTCATGCTCTACAACATTCGCAGAGTACGACCCTGCCTCACACAGGAAGCGGCGCAGGTCCTAATCCAGGCACTTGTCATCTCCCGTCTGGATTACAGCAACTCGCTGTTGGCTGGGCTCCCTGCCTGTGCCATTAAACCCCTACAACTCATCCAGAACGCCGCAGCCCGTCTGGTGTTCAACCTTCCCAAGTTCTCTCACGTCACCCCGCTCCTCCGCTCTCTCCACTGGCTTCCAGTTGAAGCTCGCATCCGCTACAAGACCATGGTGCTTGCCTACGGAGCTGTGAGGGGAACGGCACCTCCGTACCTTCAGGCTCTGATCAGGCCCTACACCCAAACAAGGGCACTGCGTTCATCCCCCTCTGGCCTGCTCGCCTCCCTACCTCTGAGGAAGTACAGTTCCCGCTCAGCCCAGTCAAAACTGTTCGCTGCTCTGGCACCCCAATGGTGGAACAAACTCCCTCACGACGCCAGGTCAGCGGAGTCAATCACCACCTTCCGGAGACACCTGAAACCCCACCTCTTTAAGGAATACCTAGGATAGGATAAAGTAATCCTTCTAACCCCCCCCCCCCCTTAAAAGATTTAGATGCACTATTGTAAAGTGGTTGTTCCACTGGATATCATAAGGTGAATGCACCAATTTGTAAGTCGCTCTGGATAAGAGCGTCTGCTAAATGACTTAAATGTAAATGTAATGTAAATGTTAATTGGCTACAAAATACATGTGTGTATTTGAAGAGTGCAGTCCATAAGCGCAGTCAAAGGATATCAATAATCTGGAAGGATTCTGTATGGAGGAATGGTCAAAGATCCCTCCCAATGTGTTCACCAACTCATAAAACATTTTAGAAATGTTTAAAACTTCTCCAACAAAATCTCTTTCCCTGAACAATTGTATTAGGGTTAGTTTTTGTTATTTGCTCATCTTTATCAAGGGTGTCAATAATTCCGGCCCCACTGAATAATTATACAGTATATCAGTTGTTTGACAGAAATGAAAATATATGAAAATTGTTGAATCACATTTTGAAATAGTTTCTTTGTACCCACAGGAAACAATGAACTGGAGAGACGGAAAATAGATCAGCGACGCAACGACGATGTGCAGGTATGTAGGTATTTACTTTTACTTTACAAAATGTAGTTTTTCAGGGACAGTGCACATTAATCAACATTATTGTAAAAGTGCCAGTTTTAGCCAGCCGGCAAACTTGTAACTGCAGTCCCTGGGTAGCTCATTACAAACAAATGAAATTATAATACAAACAGACAATGTGCACATGCAGAGCAGCACAGAATACAACAGGACAAGCTAATACATTACTGGTTAATTGATCATTGATCTGGTTAATTGATCACAATGTTAAACTGTACTGTCCAAAAACTAGGCTCGGTCCACATCAATAATGTTTTGTATCCTAGCTAATGGCTAGGTCTATTTAACAGTTAAATGCAAAGGCCTTGAATTTTGTATATATGTTTAAACATGTACTGTAATAGTAGAATACACAAACCTATGCTATTTTCATTTTAACAGGGAGGGGAGGAAGGAATGCTTTACAGCGTCGTACATTTCTCAAATGGAGATCGCAGAAGCAAAGAACACACATAACTAGTGTGATCCTATGTATTTTTTAGCAGCTGCAGTTGTAGCTGGAACCTGCTGATGTGATATTTCTATAAGTTAGTATACCTGCTGGTACAGATATTGTTGTGGTTAGATTTTCTCCCAGGGGTGTGGACTCCAGTCACATGACTTTGACTCAAGTCACAAATAAAATAACGTGAGACTTGACTTGGAGCATCAAGACTTTGACTTGTGACTTATGACTTGAAATTATCTAGCCAGGTTTTTAACTTGTTCTGTAACTTTGTAACTCATTTTGTGACACAGATCAGTGGTGGAAAAAGTACCCAATTATATTTTTGTGAAAGTAAAGATAACTTATATGATTCAAGTAAAAGTGAAAGTCACCCAGTAAAATCCTGCTTGAGTAAAAGTCAAAGTATTTGGTTTGATATACTTAAGTATCAAAAGTAAAAGTAATTGCTCAAATATACTTAAGTATCAAATGTAAAAGTTCTTTCAAATTCCTTATATTAAGCATTCTTGTTTTTTATTTATTTAGGGATAGCCAGGGGCATGCTCCAACAATCAGACATCATTTACAAATGAAGCATGTGTTTACTGAGTCCGCCAGATCAGAGGCAGTAAGGATGACCAGATAAGTGTGTGAATTAGACCATTTTCCTGTCCTACTAAGCATTCAAAATGTAATGTGTACTTTTGGGTGCCAGGGAAAATGTATGGAATAAAAAGTACACACTTTTCTTTCAGAATGTAGTGAAGTAAAAGTAGTCAAAAATATAAATAGTAAAGTAAAGATACCCAAATAAACGACTTAAGTAGTACTTTAAAGTATTTTTTACTTAAGTACTTTACACCACTGGTACAGATGTCGCATTCATGTGCTAGTCAGAACTAGGAAACTCTGAAATGTCTGATTCGCTAACTGGTTATAGTTATTGATACACTTGCTGCGTTCGATCAATTAGCAGATTTCTCTCCATGCAGCCAGAGACTGTATTGCACTTGCAAAAACTGATTGGCTAGTGAAACGCACACTCAACCCTCTGATTGGACCAGAAAACTGTCAATCAAGACAGGTCGGGTGAGCTTGCGCAGTGAGAAGATTTGGGAGCGTGAAGCTGAATGAGAAAATTATATTTTTTTCATACATATTTTAACAGGCTACATAGCCTACCATTTGTATGTTATATTTATCTTTGCTTATTCGATCTGGTCACTAACATAGCCTGAGGCATTGCACCAAATTCTTGTGTCAAAAACATCTAATCTGTGCTTCAGAACTAAAAAGTAGGACGTCTTTATTGTTGACCAATGACCAGTCATCAGCATTGGCGCGCAAAGTAGTGACTAGCAAGAGCTTGTTTCATTTTGTCTGGTTTTGCCTGGCAAAACAGAGTAACCTACCTACGTCAATATTATCCATATAAAGTATAATTTATCAATCTGCTACGGACGCATCTTTGTCACAACAATAGGCTACCTGGTGATTTCATTGATCATTTTCATATTTCAGATAGGCCTAGTTTGAGTGGGTTATAATTATATAGGCTCCGTGGTGCTACTGGCTATATGTCTAAAGATAGCTGTAACAAATCGCACTACCTTCAATACTTATGGGATGAACTCCAGAGAATGGACAATGTGACAAGATATCCCAAGCAGATATTGACTGCTAACATTAATGACATGCAGCTCAAAATGCAGGTGTAAAACACAGTTTATTTCTGTATCTTGCGTTTTGAAAACGCATGACGTTTATGGCTGTGCACCCGTGTAAGTTTTGAACCACACCTTTTTTGGTTTGAAAGCTACTGACCTAGCAGAACAGATTGCTGGTTGGCTGTACAGAGCTATATGATCAGGTGCAGCGCAAACTTCGAAATTGTAGGGAGAGATGATTACCATAAATGATTATGCAGCTCCAAAAACTGTTTGGTAAACAAGAATATGAACCGTTTACTCTGGAAGCTCACCAGCAATGGGGGCATCAAGCAACAATTACTAGCATAAGACTACTGGTCTTTTGGTATGTCAACATTGCTTGAAATTGATCATTTACATATGAAGCTTGCATTTGGAATTTGTTGTTACAATTCATTATTACATAATCAAAATGTGTTGTAGACAAAATAATGAAAAGGGCTGTCTGGTAGCCTCAATAAATAGACAAAGATTTGTAGCTGAATAAGTCATTGCCTGTATATTTTTTTAACTTGATTTGAAAAAACTTGACTTGCTCTTAGAATGCACAACTTGGACTTGACCCAAGACTCGACCTGCTCTACTTGGGACTCGACTTGAACCTTGTGACTTGATTATGACTCGAATAATAGTAACTTGGTCCCACTTGGTTTTCTCCTGTAAAATGTACTGTTTTTTCCTATGAAGTCCTATAATGTCTAACACTGTATTGGTTATCTACAGCATTCTGCCGTGACCTGTGTTTGTACCGCTATACTTTGCATCGGCTTCATTAGTCAGTGCATACTTAGATTTTACTATTATGCCACCACACATCTGTTGTCTTCTACAATCCAGTGATTGTTGTCTGTTAAAAAATGCAGTTGATCATTTATTTTATAGCAATGTTTATAAAACAAACTCAGTGGAATCTTGGAACAGATTCATTAGATGTGGTATTTTAAAAGAAATGTCTATGATATGTTAATGGTCATCTGTTGTTGAATGTGTGACTGTGGAGCATGTGTGAAACCACAAGCCAAAATATACTTTCCAACCAGCCAGGGGAGCATCACAAATAACAGGAAGTCTCTACTCACATACTAGGCTACTAGCAAATGTTTCTGAAAGGTGTTACACGTCATTAAAGATTGCATTTACTTTCCCTTATAGTAACTATTATAGATCATGAACATGGTCCCATCCATGATGTCAGTTTAATCAAAGGATTAATAGACGGTTTTAAGACAGGGCTTTCCAAAACAGAGTGGCTCTCAATTTTCTCTTTCTTTCTTAGTCCATTCTAATACCTTCAGTAAGAATGTTCTGAATTTGTCTGACATTATCCAAATGGTGCCCTAAAATGGTATGCAGCTTGCTGTTGGTCAGAGAGACACAGGAGGGCGCCAGATCCTTGCTTGTGCTACAACAGAGCTTCAGCCCATGGGGTCATATGTACAGTGCATTCAGAAAGTATTCAGACCCCTTCCCTTTTATCCACATTTTGTTATGTTACAGCTAAAATTGATTACATTACTTTTTTCCCTCATAAATCTACACACAATAACCCATAATGACAAAGTGAAAAAACTGGTTTTTAGAAATGTTTGCAAATGTATTAAAAAAAACGAACTGAAATACCTTATTTACATAAGTATTCAGACCCTTTGGTATGAGACTCAATTGAGCTCAGGTGCATCCTGTTTCCATTGATCATCCTTGAGATGTTTCTACAACTTGATTGGAGTCCACCTGTGGTAAATTCAACTGATTGGACATGATTAGGAAAGGCACACACACACCTGTCTATATAAGGTCCCACAGTTGACAGTGCATGTCAGATCAAAAACCAAGCCATGAGGTTGAAGGAATTGTCCGTAGAGCTCTGAGACACAGATTTGGGGAAGGGTACCAAAAAATGTAGGCAGTATTGAAGTGTAGTATTGAACACAGTGGCCTCCATCATTCTTAAATGGAAGAAGTTTGGAACCACCAAGACTATTCCTAGAGCTGGCCGCCCAGACAAATTGAGCAATCGGGGGAGAAAGGCCTTGGTCAGGGAGGTGACCAAGAACCTTATGGTCACTCTGACAGAGCTCCAGAATTCCTCTGTAGAGATGGGAGAACCTTCCAGAAGTACAACCATCTATGCAGCACTCCACCAATCAGGCCTTTATGGTAGAGTTGCCAGACGGAAGCCACTCCTCAGTAAAAGGCACATTACAGACTGCTTGGAGTTTGCAAAAAGGCACCTAAAGGACTCTGAGACCATGAGAAATAAGATTCTCTGGTCTGATGAAACCAAGAGTGAACTCTTTGGCCTGAATGCCAATCGTCACATCTGGAGAAAACCTGGCACCATCCCTACGGTGAAGCATGGTAGTGGGGATGTTTTTCAGAGGCAGGAAGTGGAGACTAGTCAGGATCGAGGGAAAGATGAAGAGAGAAAAGTACAGATAGATCCTTGATAAAAACCTGCTCCAGAGCGCTCAGGACCTCAGACTGGGGCTAAGGTTCATCGTCTAACAGGACAATGACCGTCAGCATACAGCCAAGAAAACGCAGAGGTGGTTTCGGGACAAGTCTCTGAATGTACTTGAGTGGCCCAGCCAGAGCCCGGACTTGAACCCGATCGAACATCTCTGGAGAGACCTGAAAATAGCTGTGCAGCGACGCTCCCCATACAACCTGACAAAACTTGAGAGGATCTGCAGAGAAGAATGGGAGAAACTCCCCAAATGCAGGTGTGCCAAGCTTGTAGCGTCATACATAGTGATGTTCAAATCAAATTTTATTGGTCACATACACATGGTTAGCAGATGTTAATGCGAGTGTAGCGAAATGCTTGTGCTTCTAGTTCCGACCATGCAGTAATACCTAACAAGTAATCTAACAATTACAGAACAACTACCTTATACACACAAGTGTAAAGGAATGCATAAGAATATGTACAAATAAATATATGGATGAGCGATGGCCGTGCGGCATAGGCAAGATGCAGTAGATGGTATAGAGTACAGTATATACATAAGAGATAAGTAGTGTAGGGAATGTAAACATATAAAGTGGCATTGTTTAAAGTGACTAGTGATACATTTATTACATCAAATTTTTTATTATTAAAGTGGCTAGAGATGTTGACGTTGAGGATTTTTGTTTTTGTTAGCACATTGTTGATAGGTTCTTGACAAGATGATCTGAGAATGCACAGAGCATTTTACTTATTAGGCAACTTTGGCTTGCTATACTTTTGTTCTGCTTCCAATGGCAATCACTAGTAGGCCTACTGTATATACAGTGCCTTCAAAGTATTCACACCCCTTGATTTTTTCCCGCATTTTGTTGTGTTACAGCCTGAATTTAAAATAGGTTAAATATAGATTTTTTTTGGTCACTGGCCTACACACAACCATCCATAATGCCAAAGTGGTATTGTTTTTAGACATTTTTACAAATGAACAAAAAATGAAATGCTGAAATGTCTTGAGTCAATAAGTATTCAACCCCTTTGTTATGGCATACTTAAATAAGTTCAGGAGTAAGAATATGCTTAACAAGCCACGTAATAAGTTGCATAAGACTCATCTCTGTACCCCACACATACAATTATCTGTAAGGTCCCTCAGTCGTGCATTGAATTTCAAACACCTATTGGTAGACATTGAATATCCCTTTGAGCAGTTATTAATTACACTTTGGGTGGTGTATCAATACACAGTCACTACAAAGAAAAAGCTGTCCTTCCTAACTCAATTGCCGAAGGGGAAGGATGTCAACCCTGATCTGTTTCACCTGTGTGGTGCTTATCTTCACCCCCCACCAGGTGTCTCTCTTTTGTCCCCATTATCACCTGTGAATTTATACCTGCGTTTTCTGTTTGTCTATTGCCAGTTCGTCGTGTCCCGTCAAGTCCTACCATTTTTTTTCCTGTGTGGTAGTTTTTCTTAGTCTTCCCAGCTCTGACCTTTCTGCCTGTCCTGTACCTGCCTTACTCTTGATTTGGATTACGACTCTTCGCTTGCCTTTCCTTACCTTTTCCCTGCCCCTTGTTTTATAATAAACATCTGCGATTCGAACTGTCTGCATCTGGGTCTTGTCCTGATAAAGGAAACCACTCAGGTATGTCACCATGAGGCCAATGTTGACTAACAGTTACAGAGTTTAATGGCTATGATAGAAGAAAACTGATTATGGATCAACAACATTGTAGTTACTCCACAATACATACCTAATTGACAAGAGTGAAAAGGAAACCTGTACAGAACAGAAATATTCCAAAACTAAGTAAAACTGCAAAAAATGTGGCAAAGCAATTAACTTAATATAAAGTGTTATGTTTTGGGCAAATCCAATACAACACATTACTGAGTAGCACTCTCTATATTTTCAATCATTGTGGTGGCTGCATCATGGTATGGTTACGCTTGTAATCGTTAAGGACTCGGCAGCTATTCAGGATAAAAAAGGAGCTAAGCACAGGCAAAATCCTAGACGAAAATCTGGTTCAGTCTGCTTTCCACAAGACATTGGGAGGTTAATTCACCTTTCAGCAGGACAATAATCTTAAACACAAGGCCAAATCTACACTGGAGTTGCTTACCAAGAAGACAGTGAATGTTCCTGAGTGGCCGAGTTACAGTTTTGACTTCAATCTACTTAAAAATATATATTGCAAGACCTGAAAATGGTTGTCTAGCAATTATCAACAACCAATTTGACAGAGCTTGAATAATATTTTAAAGAATAATGGGCAAATGTTGCACAATCTGTGTGGAAAGCTCTTAGAGACTAATTATGTCAATGAGATATTTCTGTATTTCATTATCAATGCATTTGCAAACATTTCTAAAAACATGTTTTCACTTTGTCATTATGGGTTATTGTGTGTAGATGATCCAGATTAATTTTTTTTTTTAATCAATTTTGAATTCAGGCTGTAACACAACAAAATTTGTAATTTTCAGATCTCTTCCCCACTCCTAGACATTCCTAGCAAAATTCCTGCTTGAGAAATTGCCCTTTGCGAAGTAGCTATTTTTGTTTCTTTTTGTCCATTTTAATAGACAAAAAAATCAAGGTAAGGTACTTAATTGTTACCCAGGAACGATTTCCTATTGAGATAAAAAAAAAAACAGCTGCATTTGACATTTAAACTTTCACACTATTTCTATGATTTGCTTGATGAGACAAGACAATCAACTGAATTGTGTACAGTGTATTTCCTTGAAACATAAAACCAGTGGGTCAAAGACACCTTCCCCTTCTCAGTCTATTGATGCTCTTCATGTCTTTAGCTACCCCTTCCTCTGATCAGTGATGGTGGCTATATTGTCCCCTTTATGTCATCTTTGCTATGGCCGCCCTGCACTCCTCTATCGGTGCCTGTTGGATCTACAAATGAAAAGGTATGGCTTTTTGACTAAGATGTTTTATGTACTTGTTGCATGCACATGTTGTTCTGGGTTTATTTGGAAGAATTGGGGTTTGACCACTGCTTCTTCATGATTGATAAAGTTTAATATTGGATATGATTAAATAAATACAAAGTATGTATTTGTACATTTTGTAATGATCTTCAACTACTCTGCTCCATTCTTACGCAAATATTTTATTTTAAAATGTATACCTAATATGCAGTTGCCTAAAGACATGTTGGGTTATGTTGAACAGATCTCTCATCATTATTTCATATATATCTATAGTTTAATTTGTACAATTTTAACATTGTACACACAGGGCAAACAAAGATGGACGGGAAAGGAGTAAACGATGAGCAGGTATATCATTCAGTACATATCCATCCAATTTATAATTCAATCCTATGGGGTGGTTAAAAGCAATACATGGAATGCTACGTATAATTGTGTGAACTGTACAACGCCACCTTTTTGTCACACGAGGGGAGGTCCTAAGGACAAGTTAAACACAGGTACGTCAAATAACTGACATCAATAGATTTAACAAAAGTGCCATGGTTTATTACATCAAGAGCAATAAATTACAATATATAAAGAGTCACCAGTATTCCCCAATCCCCCCACCGGCTATGACTAGGGCTTACAGAGCACACACACAATGAATCAGCACCAGGACGAGAATATGTATAAGACCACAGGATGTAAGCCTGGCATGTAAAGCACTTCTAGGAGAAAACATGCAAACTTTAAAGTATATTCACACTTGTAAGATAGAAAACTCATATTTGAACACTCCTTAGGATAACACACGTGACGAAAACACTCTTTGTAAGACAGTACACTCAAGATGAAACACTCTCTGAAAGATGATAACACTTGTGGTAATCAGCACCTCCAGATCCGGCTTCTTCACCTGCGGGGGAGTGCTGAGGAGTATTTCTGTATGTAATTAATCCCTTTTGTGGGGGAAAACTCATTCTGATTGGCTGGGCCTGGCTCCCAAGTGGATGAACCTTCCAAGGCCGACACATGACTGCACCCCTGCCCAGTCATGCGAAATCCATAGATTAGGGTTTAATGAATTTATTTCCATTGACTGATTTCCTTATATGAACTGTAATTCAGCATAATATTTGAAATAGTTGCATTTATATTTTATATTCAGTATATATAAATCGTGATATCATATACTGAATTACAGACAAGTACCCATGTATATTTATTTATTTTTGTCTTTCACAGGCTGGGGTCAGAAGTAGGCAGTTCCGGGGAGTACTGCTGCTGGGAATATGGTGGAATGACAACAAGTCACATGTGTCAGTGCGGCCAATAAACCCCTGTCAGTTTGCATCCGGTGTTGTACTTGTCATCCACACTAAAACACTATTTCCTAATGTAGTACTACTACTCAACATTCGACCGCTTTTGACTACTGAAAGCATCTCACAAACTTGATTTTGAAGTTACAGTAAATACTGAGAAATGTAAATGATTATGAGAAATGTGACTATACAGTGTGTTTCGTGACTCATCCTTGCAGACTATAATTGTACTTTTGTGCATAGGTTTACCATGAATGTGTGAAACACACATTTCCAACCACTGAGTATCAAACAGGGTGGTGTCAACAGGATGTTGGTTTCTTTGACACCCCATCATGTGACACATATCTTTTAAATAATTGGGGGATAGATTAGCTTTAACATTGCAGATATATTGTAGCTTCCATCAATGTAATTGTCTGCATCATTTTCAATCCCCCATATATTTCTTTGTAAATGTATATATTTATATATAAATACACATACAGTACCAGTCAAAAGTCTGGACACACCTGCTCATTGAAGGGTTTTTTACATCAAAACGATGAAATAACACATATGGAATCATGTAGTAACGAAAAAGTGTTAAAAGTGTTATTTTCTATTTGAGATTCTTCAAAGTAGCCACCCTTTGCCTTGACGACAGCTTTGTACACACTTGGCATTCTCTCAACCAGCTTCACCTGGAATGCTTTCCCAACAGCCTTGAAGGAGTTCCCACATATGCTGAGCACTTGTTGGCTGCTTTACCTTCACTCTGCGGTCCAACTCATCCCAAACCATCTCAATTGGGTTGAGGTTGGGTGATTGTGGAGGCCAGGTCATCTGATGCAGCACTCCATCACTTTCCTTCTTAGTCAAATAGCCCTTACACAGCCTGGAGGTGTGTTGGGTCATTGTCCTGTTGAAAAACAAATGATAGTCCCACTAAGCGCAACCAGATGGGATGACGTATCACTGCAGAATGCTGTGGTAGCAATGCTGGTCAAAAACCTCTACGGGATCGGTGTCCCTATACCGGGACGGTTGTTGCTAACGTGCGCTAATGTGACTAGAATGACGTTGTACGTCAAATCCAACTTTCCAGGACATAGACATGTCTTATATGTGCAGAAAGCTTAAATTATTATTAATTGAACTGTACTGTCCAATTTACAGTAGCTAGTACAGGGAAGAAATACCATGTTATTACCATATTGTTTGAGGAGAGTGCACAACAACAAAAAACTTTTATAGGAGCAACTGGTTTTATACATTAATCTTGCTCCGATGTGTCATCCTGAGGGTCCCAGAGATAAAATGTAGCATAGTTTTGTTTGAAAAAATCCCATTTAAATATTCAAATATAGGAACTGGTTTCTACAGTTTGAACCCCTGCTGTTTCTCGACTTTGACTTGAGACTGATGACTTGAAATTATCTGGCCAGGTTTTGTAACTTGTTGTCACTCATTTTGTGGCACAGATCAGTGGTGGAAAAAGTACCCAATTATATTTCAGTGAAAGTAAAGATACCTTAATAGAAAATGATTCTAGTAAAAGTGAAAGTCACCAAGTAAAATCCTACTTGAGTAAAAGTCTAAAAGTATTCTGTTTTAAATATACTTAAAACTTCTTATGGCTGCAAGGGAAAGTATTGAGTAGCCAGTGAAATCGTGCCCATTTCAAACGGCCTCGTACTCAATTCTTGCTCGTACAATATGGATATTATTATTACTATTGGATAGAAAACACTCTAGTTTCTAAAACCGTTGGAATTATTTCTCTGAGTGAAACAGAACTCATTTGGCAGCACTTTCCCTGACCAGGAAGTAGAATGTCAGAAATATATGCTCTGTTCAACTTCCTGCCTATACATGGTCATGACACGTAGGAGTCTACGTACACTCCATACGCCTTCCTCTGGGTGTCAAGATGATGTGAGAGAAGAAATTTTGTGTTTATCTTGGTCTGGGGTGGAATAAAAGCTATTTCTTTGACGTGACCGTCCACTTCCGGTACTCTGAAGCGCGCGACTTGGAAGTGGGATTGCCTTCTGTTTTGCTGCTGTAATGGACGACAACTATCTCCGGCTCGGATTTTATTTGATACATGTGACCATATCATCGTAATGTATGTTTTTTCAATATAGTTTAATCAGATTATTGAATTTTTTTCGGGAGTTTTGCCGTGTTCCGTTCTCTGACTGTGTTTACGTTGGAGAGATCCGTGCCACTCGGCTAGTGCCCATGCTAAATGAAGAGGGAAATTTGCCGTTCTGAATCCAAACAACGACTCATCTGGACAAAGGACACCTTGTTCAACATTCTGATGAAAGATCAGCAAAAGTAAGACCCAATTTATGATGTTATTTCATATATCTGTCGTGCATGTGAACTGGTCGTGGGCGCCCAAGTGTTTCTGGCTATTGTGGCTACGCTAATATAGCGCTACATTTTGTTTTCGCTGTAAAACATTTAATAAATCGGAAATATTGTCTGGAATCACAAGATGCCTGTCTTTCAATTGCTGCACACTATGTATTTTTCAGAAATGTTTTATGATGAGTAATTAGGTATTTGACGTTGGTGTCTGTAAATATTATGGCTGCTTTCGGTGCAATTTCTGATTGTAGCTGAAATGTAAACTATGATTTATACCTGAAATATGCAAATTTTTCGAACAAAACATATGCTATACAATAAATATGTTATCAGACTGTCATCTGATGAAGTTTTTTCTTGGTTAGTGGCTATTTATTTCTTTATTTGGTCGAATTTGTGATAGCTAGTGATGGAGTAAGAAACTGATGGAGTTAGAAAAGTGGTGTCTTTTGCTAACGTGGTTAGCTAATAGATTTACATATTGTGTCTTCCCTGTAAAACATTTTAAAAATCGGACATGTTGGCTTGATTCACAAGATGTGTACCTTTCATATGCTGTATTGGACTTGTTAATGTGAAAAAAAATATCTTTTGAATTTCGCGCCCTGCACTTTGAGCTGGCTGTTGTCATAAGTGTACCGACGTCGGGCTTGCAGCCCAAACAGGTTAAGTATCAAAAGTAAATGTGATTGCTCAAATATACTTAAGTATCAAAAGTAAAAGTAAAAATCCTTTCAAATTCCTTATAAACTCAGCAAAAAAAGAAACGTCCCTTTTTCAGGACCTTGTCTTTCAAAGATAATTCGTAAAAATCCAAATAACTTCACAGATCTTCACTGTAAAGGGTTTAAACACCGTTTCCCATGCTTGTCAATGAACCATAAACAATTAATGAACATGCACCTGTGGAACGGTCGTTAAGACACTAACAGCTTACAGACGGTAGGCAATTAAGGTCACAGTTATGAAAACTTAGGACACTAAAGAGGCCTTTCTACTGACTGAAAACCACCAAACGAAAGATGCCCAGGGTCCCTGTTCATCTGTGTGAACGTGCCTTAGTCATGCTGCAAGGAGGCATGAGGACTGCAGATGTGGCCAGGGCAATACATTGCAATGTCCGTACTGTGAGACGCCTAAGACAGCGCTACAGGGAGACAGGACGGACAGCTGATCGTCCTCGCAGTGGCAGACCACGTGTAACAACACCTGCACAGGATCGGTACATCCGAACATCACACCTGCGGGACAGGTACAGGATGGCAACAACAACTGCCAGAGTTACACCAGGAATGCACAATTCCTCCATCAGTGCTCAGACTATCTGCAATAGGCTGAGAGAGGCTGGACTGAGGGCTTGTAGGCCTGTTGTAAGGCAGGTCCTCACCAGACATCACCTGCAACAACATCGCCAATGGGCACAAACCCACTGCCGCTGGACCAGACAGGACTGGCAAAAAGTGCTCTTCACTGACGAGTCGCAGTTTTGTCTCACCTGGGGTGATGGTCGGATTTGCGTTTATCGTAGAAGGAATGAGCGTTACACCGAGGCCTGTACTCTGGAGCGGGAACGATTTGGAGGTGGAGGGTCCGTCATGGTCTGGGGCAGTGTGTCACAGCATCATCGGACTGAGCTTGTTGTCATTGCAGGCAATCTCAATGCTGTGCGTTACAGGGAAGACATCCTCCTCCCTCATGTGGTACCCTTCCTGCAGGCTCATCCTGACATTAATCTCCAGCATGACAATACCACCAGCCATACTGCTCGTTCCGTGCGTGATTTCCTGCAAGACAGGAATTTCAATGTTCTGCCATGGCCAGCGAAGAGCCCGGATCTCAATCCCATTGAGCACGTTTGGGACCTGTTGGATCGGAGGGTGAGGGATAGGGCCATTCCCCCCAGAAATGTCCGGGAACTTGCAGGTGCCATGGTGGAAGAGTGGGGTAACATCTCACAGCAAGAACTGGGAAATCTGGTGCAGTCCATGAGGAGGAGATGCACTGCAGTACTTAATGCAGTACACCAGATACTGACTGTACTTTTGATTTTGATCCCCCCTTTGTTCAGGGACACATTATTCCATTTCTGCTAGTCACACGTCTGTGGAACTTGTTCAGTTTATGTCTCAGTTGTTGAATCTTATGTTCATACAAATATTTACACATGTTAAGTTTGCTGAAAATAAACGCAGTTGACAGTGAGAGGACATTTCTTTTTTAGTTACATTTTACAGACAGTTTATTTAACATGCGTTATCTTGTTATTATTAGTCCACATATCTCTCACACATAGGTCTTCTCAAAGACACTCTTTTCTTCCCCATTGTGAGGTACAGGATGTTGTTTCCAACCACAACATCTATTGTTAGATGACCAGGAAGTTGACGTAGCGACCCACACAACAAGTCCTGTTGTGGGTACTCGAAGACCAGGGTTGGGAAACACTGGGCTGATCTTAATCTAATGTCAAAGTTTATGTGAAGTGGTTTTATTCTTGACACTGAAGACATTATTTGGCAATACTTTTCTATTATTTTCATCTACATGAAGGAGCCAGAAACTATTGGTAAAAAGGCATTAAAAAGTACAATCACAGAAAAAGACATTATACATGAGAAAAAAGTTTGGATTTGCATGTAACTGGTAGGTCATCTTTACTACTATGTATTACTAATGTTTACCGATAGAGGTCTTACTTGTGCCTACATGTGAATAGGGACACAGAGATAGAATGTCCTATGGATTTAAATGAGAAGAAATATAGCCTACATGTTGTGTGGTCTTGCTAAAAAAAAGTCACACTAATGAATATCAATGAAATATAAATCAATTACACATTTCTCCCTATTAGATTGAACCTACATGAAAAAAGACTACAGAATAAATACAGAGATGCAACTATTTCACCTTTAACTCACAGCATGTATTGTTTTTATTGTTCATGTAAAGATTGTTGTTTAAACTTATTAACTGTAAATAAAAATAAAAAACATGAAATCAATAACAAGGAGAATGAAAGATTTAATTTGAACAATTCATAAAAGCAAAAAGTGAAAGTAAAAAAACATTGACAATCGAAATGCCATTTGACATTTATGCATCAATAATCAAATGTTACTACCGTTGGCTGTAGTGGTAAGAATAGAATATAAAGGATAGGATGTTTTTCATGTAATAGTTGGAAAAAAACGAAGGGGATGTGACTGTCGATATTACATTTTGGTTCAAATTAGGTTGAAGGAGTAATCTGTGTTTGCTACAACAGTTTTCTGACTTAATGACATCAAAAGTTTGGACACACCTACTCATTCAAGGGTTTTTCTTTATTTTTTACTATTTTCTACATTGTAGAATAATAGTGAAGACATCAAAACTATGAAATAACACATATGGAATCATGAAGTAACCAAAAAAGTGTTAAACAAATCAAAATATATTTTATATTTGAGATTCTTCAAATAGCCACCTTTTGCCTTGATGACAGCTTTGCACACTCTTGCATGTAAGAAAGCTTCAGCAAACACACACACACTAGGTGAGTAAAGGGGATGATACAAGTTCAAAGGCCTATCACAGGAGTGGTCAGGAGGAGCAAAGAGCTATATAAAAGTTACTATTTCCACAACACACTACTTAATGCACAACACTTCACCAAATGGACAGGCTAAAATCAACACTGAACGGCAAATGAACGGCATCACTATAGTCTCTAGGCCGTTCCAAGTTCAACGAGGTGCCCCACTTGGCCGTAGTTCACTCCGGCTAACCCCAGCGACTGTGCAAAAAAAAGTAGAAAAAAAAGTAGAATCAAGCCTGACTAGTAGTGAGTTCCACACCCTTGACATTTTGCGACCTCTGGGTCACACAGAGATGCACCGTTTACGACTGGGGTCATCGGGGGGAGGTTGGTGTGGACAAGCCACAGGGTTATTCTAGCTGCACTAGGCAGTTCATGTAGTTTGACACAGAGTTTCTCCCTTAGGATAACATTGGTGTTCATGTTATGCCCTAACTCTGCTTCCATGCATGCAATTTACAAATTCCTTTTGCCACGTGTTCAGGGCCACTGGTACCCCTCCAGATATCAAATCAAATCACATTTTATTGGTCACATACACATGGTTAGCAGATGTTAATGTGAGTGTAGCGAAATTATTGTTCTTCTAGTTCCGACAATGTAGTAATATCTAACAAGTAATGTAACAAATTCACAACAACTACCTTATACACACAAATGTAAAGGGATGAATAAGAATATGTAAATATGGATGAGCGATGGCCACGCGGCATAGGCAAGATGCAGTAGATGGTATAGAATACAGTATATACATATGAGATGCGTAATGTAATTCATAATCAACTTTTTTGTGTACAACATAGGTACAGCAGATCCCCTTATTGTATGGGACACGTTCAAATGTACTTTTAGAGGTCATTCAATACAATACTCATCATTAAAACAAAAGCAGTTTAGGTCAAAAGAGATTAGACTAATAGAGGAAATAGAGGAAGTAACAGTGCAGGTAAATGGTAATGGAAACTGTACTATTGTAACGTTCGTCGTATGGAGGAAGAGAGGAGGACCAAGGCGCAGCGTGAAAAGTATCCATTTTAATAGAATACGTTGAACAAACAAACAAAATAACGATAAACGAGAATAACACGAAACGAAACAGTTCTGTCTGGTGCAGACACACAAAGACTGAAAATAACCACCCACCAAACCCAACACAAAACAGGCTACCTAAATATGGTTCCCAATCAGAGACAATGACTAACACCTGCCTCTGATTGAGAACCATATCAGGCCAAACACAGAAATAGAAAAACATAGATAAACAAACATAGACTGCCCACCCCAACTCACGCCCTGACCATACTAAATAAAGACAAAAACAAAGGAAATAAAGGTCAGAACGTGACAACTATAGAGGCACAAAATAGGTTAGAGAAAAAACAAGAAGAAATGGAGGTACTTATTCAAGAACGATCAAGTGTAATGTATTACAAAAATAAAGCGAATTAGATGGAAAATGGGGAAAAATGCACAAAATTTCTCTTGAATCTCCAACACAGAAATGCTATCAAAAATAATTTACAGAGACTCGTTACAAATGATGGGGTTATTCATGATTCACAAAATGATGTTTTGAAAGAGGAAGCAAAATATTTTAAGCATACGTTTTCTTTTCAGCCTCCTCCATTTACACTGAATGAAGTTAACTGTAAGGATTTCTTTCCTAGTAATGAATAATATTAATAATAATGTAAAATTAACTAAATTACAGAAAGACCGGTGTGAAGGCCAATTTACAGAAGAGGAACTTTCTTTTCAAAATCTTTTCAGTCTGGAAAAACACCAGGGCTTGACAGTATACCAGTAGAGGTATATAAGACCTTTTTTGATATACTCAAGATCCATTATTTGCATGTTTTAATTACTCTTATACAAATGGTAGACTTTCAGGTACTCAACAAGAAGGTCTGATTTCATTACTACCTAAATAGGACCCAGGTGGAAAGTATAAAGATCCAGTCCATTTAAAAAACTGGAGGCCTCTAACACTTCAATGTTGTAATGCAAAAATCCTGGCAAAATGCATAACATATAGAATAAAAAAGGTTATACGAGATATTGTTCATCTTGATCAGACAGGTTTTTTACACGGATGATATATTGGAGATAATATACGACAATTACTTGAAACAATTGAACATTATGAAAAATTGAAGATACCAGGTCTGGTCTTCATAGCAGATTTTGAAAAGGCTTTTGATAAAGTACGATTAGAATTTATATATAAATGTGTGGAATAATTTAATTTTGGTGAATCTCTTATACAATGGGTTAAAGTTATGTACAGCAACCCCAGATGTAAAATAGTAAACAATGATTACTTCTCAGAAAGTATTGGGCTTTTAAGAGGAGTAAAACAAGGCTGTCCGTTGTCTCCATATCTATTTGCTATGGCCTATTGAAATGCTAGCTATTAAAATTAGATCCAACAAGAACATCTAGGGATAAGAAATCCAGGGGATAAAAACAAAAGTGTCAATGTATGCTGATGACTCTAGATTTTTCTTAAGTCTGCAATCTGGATCCCTGCACTGTCTCATTGAAGATCTTGATCACCTTTCTAGCCTCTCTGGATTAAAACCTAATTATGACAAGTGTACCATATTACGCATTGGATCGTTAAAAGACACCGTGTTTACACTACCTTGTAGTTTACCAATAAAATGGGCGGATGGTGAAGTAGACATACTTGGTATTCACATCTCAAAAAATATAAATGAACTTACCACAATTAATTGCAATAGAAAGTTAGCAAAAATAGATAAGATTTTGCAACCATGGAGAGGTAAATACTTGTCTATTTATAGAAAAATTACATTGATTAACTCTTTGGTGCTATCACAGTTTACTTACTTACTAATGGCATTGCCTAATGCAGATGATTATTTTTTGAAATCATATGAGCAAAAAATATTTCATTTTATTTTGAATGCCAAACCAGACAAAATTGAACGTGCCTATTTATATAATGAACATTACTTTTGGGGGCTAAAATTATTCAATATTAAAGCTTAAACCTCTCACTAAAACTTCACTCATACATAAATTATACCTAAAGCCAAAATGGTTCTCCAGTAGATTATTAAGAAAAACTCATTTTTTGTTAAAAAAAATGCTTTTTTGCCTTCAAAAATGAAATTTTGTTTAAAGTATCGCCCTTTCTTAAACAAGCCATACAAAGCTGGTTACAATTTCAGTTTTATCCTCCAGAAAAGATAGAACAAATATTACCACAAATGTTATGGTTAAACCTAAATATATTGATTAATAAAAAAACATTCTTCATGGATTTTTTAATTTAAAAAAAATATATATTTATTAAGGATATTGAGAATCGAAATGGAGGAGTTATGTCACATATGCAGTTATCGAAAATATATGGGAATATCTGCTAGGCAAGTGGAAAAGTGAGAAGTTTGGGAACTTGTTTGCCTGCCATATATTAAAGATACAAATTGGCTGAAAGGAACTGGCATAAATAGAAAAATATACCAGTTTCATCTGAGAACAAAAATGTTGACAGCTGCGCCATACAGGTTGAAAAATAAATGGGAGGAGATTTGCGACGTACCAATTCCATGGCACATGGTTAATGAACTGGTACAAAAAACTACACTTGACTTAAGAGTTTTTCAATTTAAATTATTATATAAAATTCTTGCCACCAACAGAATGCTATATATATGGGGCATACAACAATCTCAGCTCTGTAGATTTTGTTGCGAAGAGACAGAATCAATAGATCACTTATTGCCCCTATGTAGCTTGTTTCTGGTCACAGGTTCAGGAATGGTAAAAAAAAAAAAATCACAACATGCACTTAAAATTAACCTTACAAATAGCAGTGTTGGGCAATCTGGAAAGCCATAGCCAGTCAATAAATAATATAATAATACTCGTAGGAAAGGTTCATCTTTAGCTTACAATCTGTGGATAATATACAATTAGAAAGATTCAAACATTTTGTAAAACATCACAGCACAATTGAAAAATATGTCACATGAAAACCAAACAAGGGCAGTCTATGGTGATAGGTGGGATGGGCTGACAGTGGCTGAGGGTTGGGATTCAAGAGTTTGTTTGGTAATGTATTGTTGTTATATATAAAAGTACCATGTATATACAATGTTTATAGGTAAAATGTATGTATATGTAGCAAAAAAGCTGAAAAAAAAACAACAAAGATATTTGTCCTCCAAAGGGTGGAGGGGTTAAAAAAAAGGAATTGACCCCAACCCTGGTGGTAAGTGCTTTTAAAGCGTTATTTTACTCAAACTATCTTTTAGCATTTTGTTAGTTAGTCCACTGTTAATACAATCCAAAAACTGTACATTGGTAGTCTGTTTTTAAGATAGAGCACATTCAGTACAGAGCAAAACGTGTGAAAATGATGCAAGTAAAGCAACAAAGAAATGGACAAAGCAACCAGACACATGATGGAATTTCTCATGAACAACGACTTGGCCTTTGAGGTAAAATGTTCAATTAAATGGATTGATGATGAGTTGATTAGTTGATAGTTAGGGCAAAAACAAAAAAGTGCACCCCTTAGGGTTCCCAGGACCAGGATTGGGAAACACTGCTGTACTGAAACTGCTCTATCTTGAAAACTTGCCGGTTGACATGCACATTCTTTGGGATTGTATTATGGGTTTAGGATGATTTGGACACGAAGTGCAAAAAATGCTCATGTTAGTATCATTGACTTGCTTATGCTTAAAACCTATTAAGGATCCGCTCCTTTCCCCCCATTTTCACCTAAAATGACATACCCAAATCTAACTGCCTGTAACTCAGGCCCTGAAGCAAGGATATGCATATTCTTGGTACCATAGCTACTTCTGTGAATGTCTGAACATTGCATCCAAAATTAAACTGCTCACATTCTGGACATAACTTTGTAAGGACTGTGTTTGTGCAAAATGTTTCTGAAAAAACAGTGTAGCCTGCTCAAATGCTGATTGTTGCGTCAATCGAAACTGGATGTTCTAAATAAGCATTCTAATCAAGCATTCTAATCACACCGGTTTGAGCATACACTACAGGGACCACTGTAGAATGATCACACCCATTTGTTGGTAGTACGTGTGAAAAGGTTAACAAAGCAAAGGACTCAAACATTTAATAGAGGACTCTAACCCCAATACATCACAGATACGTATCACTCATTGTATGCACTGATTTGGTTCTTTTAAATGATATCGGTCTACACTCACCCAGGAATATGATATGCCATCAATCAGGAGATTAAGAGTTGACTCTGTTATTGTCACGTTCCTGACCTGTTTTCTGTTGTTTTTGTATGTGTTTAGTTGGTCAGGGCGTGAGTTGGGGTGGGCATTCTATGTTATGTGTTTCTATGTTTAGGTTCATTGGTATTAGCCTTATATGGTTCTCAATCAGGGACAGGTGTTTGACGTTTCCTCTCATTGAGAACCATATAAAGGTAGGCTGTTCACACTGTTTGTTTGTGGGTGATTGTCTTCCGTGTCTGTATGTATGTTCGTACCACACGGGACTGTAGCGTTTGTTTGTAGTCTGTACCTGTTCGTGCGTTCTTCGTGTATTTGTAAGTTCTCAAGTTTAGGTCAGTCTACGTCGTTTATTTGTTTTGAAGTTTATATTAGTGTTCTTCGTGTTTCGTCGTTCTATTAATAAATTTCATTATGTATTCAAAACCCGCTGCATTTTGGTCTGATCCCTACTCCTCCTCTTCAGACGAAGAGGAGGAGAGAAACCGTTACAGAATCACCCACCAAACCAGGACCAAGCAGCGGCAGCAGGAGAGGCTGCACTACTTGGAGAAATGGACATGGGAGGACGACCTAGAAGGCAAAGGACCCTGGGCACAGCCAGGAGAATATCGCCGCCCCAAAGAGGAGCTGGAGGCAGCTAAAGCTGAGAGGCGGCGATATGAGGAGGCAGCACGGAAACGAGGCTGGAAGCCCGTGAGTCAAACCCAAAAATTTCTTGGGGGGTGGCTCTCGGGGAGTGTAGTTGGGTCAGTCAGGAGACGTGAGCCAACTCCTCCTGCTTACCGTAAGGAGCCGGTGAGGGCGGTATTGGAGGTGAGTGACGCAGAGACAGTGAAGGAGTTAATGGGGAAATTGGAGGAGAGAGTTATGAGAGATGTACTGGTTTGGTGCATGAGGCACGGCATCCGTCCGACTGAACGTGTTGGTGAGTTAATGTCACCGGGAACAGCTCTCCATACTCGTCCTGAGGTGCGTGCTAGCCGTCTGGTTAAGACAGTGCCTACACCACGCACCAAGCCTCCTGTGCGTCTCCAGAGTCCTGTGCGTCCTGTTACTGCTCCCCGCACTAGCCCTGAGATACGTGTCCCCAGCCCAATACCACCAGTGCTGGCACCACGCACCAAGCCTCCTGTGCGTCTCCAGAGCCCTGTTCCTCCTCCATGCACTCTCCCTGTGGTGCGTGTCTCCAGCCCAGTACCACCAGTGCTGGCACCACGCACCAAGCCTCCTGTGCGTCTCCAGAGCCCTGTACGCACTGTTCCTTCTCCCCGCACTCGCCCTGAGGTGCGTGCCATCAGTCCGGTACCACCAGTTCTGGCACCACGTACCAGGCCTATAGTGCACTTTGAGAAACCAGTGTGCCCTGTTCCTGCTCCACGCACTAGCCCTGTGGTGCGTGTCTCCAGCCCATTACCACCAGTGCCTACACCACGCACCAGGCCTACAGTGCGCATCAGCCGGCCAGAGTCTGCCGTCTGTCCAACGGCGCCTGAACTGCCCGTCTGCCCAACGGCGCCTGAACTGCCCGTCTGCCCAAAGGCGCCTGAACTGCCCGTCTGCCCAACGGCGCCTGAACTGCCCGTCTGCCAAACGGCGCCTGAACTGCCCGTCTGCCCAACGGCGCTTGAACTGCCCGTCTGCCCAACGGCGCCTGAACTGCCCGTCTGCCCAACGTCGTCAAAGCCGCCCGTCTGTACTGAGCCTGCAAAGCCGTCCGTCTGTACTGAGCCTTCAAAGCCGCCCGTCTGTCATGAGTCTTCAGAGCCATCTGCCAGACAGGAGCCGCTAGAGCCGTCCGCCAGACAGGAGCCGCTAGAGCCGTCCGCCAGACAGGAGCCGCCAGAGCCGTCCGCCAGACAGGAGCAGCCAGAGCCTTCCGCCAGACAGGAGCAGCCAGAGCCTTCCGCCAGACAGGAGCAGCCAGAGCCTTCCGCCAGACAGGAGCAGCCAGAGCCTTCCGCCAGACAGGAGCAGCCAGAGCCTTCTGCCAGACAGGAGCAGCCAGAGCCTTCCGCCAGACAGGAACAGCCAGAGCCTTCAGCTAGCCATGAGCAGCCAGAGCCTTCAGCCAGCCATGAGCAGCAAGAGCCGCCAGCCAGCCATGAGCAGCAAGAGCCGCCAGCCAGCCATGAGCAGCAAGAGTCGTCAGCCAGCCATGAGCAGCAAGAGTCGTCAGCCAGCCATGAGCAGCAAGAGCCGCCAGCCAGCCATGAGCAGCAAGAGCCGCCAGCCATGAGCAGCAAGAGCCGCCAGCCAGCCATGAGCAGCAAGAGCCGCCAGCCAGCCATGAGCAGCCAGAGCCGCCAGCCAGCCAGGATCCGCCAGAGCCGCCAGCCAGCCAGGATCCGCCAGAGCCACAAGCCAGCCAGGATCCGCCAGAGCCGCCAGCCAGCCAGGATCCGCCAGAGCCGCCAGCCAGCCAGGATCCGCCAGAGCCGCCAGCCAGCCAGGATCCGCCAGAGCCTTCCGCCAGACAGGAGCAGCCAGAGCCTTCCGCCAGACAGGAGCAGCCAGAGCCTTCCGCCAGACAGGAGCAGCCAGAGCCTTCTGCCAGACAGGAGCAGCCAGAGCCTTCCGCCAGACAGGAACAGCCAGAGCCTTCAGCCAGCCATGAGCAGCCAGAGCCTTCAGCCAGCCATGAGCAGCAAGAGCCGCCAGCCAGCCATGAGCAGCCAGAGCCGCCAGCCAGCCAGGATCCGCCAGAGCCGCCAGCCAGCCAGGATCCGCCAGAGCCACAAGCCAGCCAGGATCCGCCAGAGCCGCCAGCCAGCCAGGATCCGCCAGAGCCGTCCGCCAGACAGGAGCAGCCAGAGCCTTCCGCCAGACAGGAGCAGCCAGAGCCTTCCGCCAGACAGGAGCAGCCAGAGCCTTCCGCCAGACAGGAGCAGCCAGAGCCTTCTGCCAGACAGGAGCAGCCAGAGCCTTCCGCCAGACAGGAACAGCCAGAGCCTTCAGCTAGCCATGAGCAGCCAGAGCCTTCAGCCAGCCATGAGCAGCAAGAGCCGCCAGCCAGCCATGAGCAGCAAGAGCCGCCAGCCAGCCATGAGCAGCAAGAGTCGTCAGCCAGCCATGAGCAGCAAGAGTCGTCAGCCAGCCATGAGCAGCAAGAGCCGCCAGCCAGCCATGAGCAGCAAGAGCCGCCAGCCAGCCATGAGCAGCAAGAGCCGCCAGCCAGCCATGAGCAGCAAGAGCCGCCAGCCATGAGCAGCAAGAGCCGCCAGCCAGCCATGAGCAGCAAGAGCCGCCAGCCAGCCATGAGCAGCCAGAGCCGCCAGCCAGCCAGGATCCGCCAGAGCCGCAAGCCAGCCAGGATCCGCCAGAGCCACAAGCCAGCCAGGATCCGCCAGAGCCGCCAGCCAGCCAGGATCCGCCAGAGCCGCCAGCCAGCCAGGATCCGCCAGAGCCGCCAGCCAGCCAGGATCCGCCAGAGCCGTCAGCCAGCCAGGATCCGCCAGAGCCGTCAGCCAGCCAGGATCCGCCAGAGCCGTCAGCCAGCCAGGATCCGCCAGAGCCGTCAGCCAGCCAGGAGCCGCCAGCCAGCCAGGATCCGCCAGAGCCGCCAGGATCCGCCAGAGCCAGCCTGCCAGGATCCGCCAGAGCCAGCCTGCCAGGATCCGCTAGAGCCAGCCTGCCAGGATCCGCCAGAGCCAGCCAGCCAGGATCCGCCAGAGCCAGCCAGCCAGGATCCGCCAGACCCAGGAACCGCCAGAGCCATCCAGCCAGGCTCCGCCAGAGCCAGCCAGCCATGATCCGCCAGCCAGTCCGGTGCTGCCCTTCAGTCATGAGCTGCCCTCCAGTCATGAGCTGCCCTCCAGTCATGAGCTGCCCTCCAGTCATGAGCTGCCTTCCAGTCATGAGCTGCCTTACAGTCATGAGCTGCCCTACAGTCATGAGCTGCCCTACAGTCATGAGCTGCCCTTCAGTCATGAGCTGCCTTCCAGTCATGAGCTGCCCTACAGTCATGAGCTGCCCTACAGTCATGAGCTGCCCTACAGTCATGAGCTGCCCTACAGTCATGAGCGGCAGTCATGAGCTGCCCTACAGTCATGAGCTGCCCTACAGTCCGGAGCTGCCCTATAGTCCGGAGCTGCCCTATAGTCCGGAGCTGCCACTCAGTCCGGAGCTGCCACTCAGTCCGGAGCTGCCATTAGTCCGGAGCTACCTCTCTGTCCTGAGCTACCTCTCTGTCCTGAGCTACCTCTCTGTCCTGAGCTACCTCTCTGTCCTGAGCTACCTCTCTGTCCTGAGTTGTCTATATTTAGGAGGGGCCTTGGTGAAGGTTCATGGACCATGGTCGGGGGCGAGGGTCGCCACTCAAGGGACGCTAAGGAGGGGGACAAAGACAATGGTGGAGTGGTGTCCTCGTCCTGCGCCGGAGCCGCCACCGCGGACAGATGCCCACCCAGACCCTCCCCTTGAGTTTTAGGGGTGCGCCCGGAGTTCGCACCTTGAGGGGGGGGGGGTTCTGTCACGTTCCTGACCTGTTTTCTGTTGTTTTTGTATGTGTTTAGTTGGTCAGGGCGTGAGTTGGGGTGGGCATTCTATGTTATGTGTTTCTATGTTTAGGTTCATTGGTATTAGCCTTATATGGTTCTCAATCAGGGACAGGTGTTTGACGTTTCCTCTGATTGAGAACCATATAAAGGTAGGCTGTTCACACTGTTTGTTTGTGGGTGATTGTCTTCCGTGTCTGTATGTATGTTCGTACCACACGGGACTGTAGCGTTTGTTTGTAGTCTGTACCTGTTCGTGCGTTCTTCGTGTATTTGTAAGTTCTCAAGTTTAGGTCAGTCTACGTCGTTTATTTGTTTTGAAGTTTATATTAGTGTTCTTCGTGTTTCTTCGTTCTATTAATAAATTTCATTATGTATTCAAAACCCGCTGCATTTTGGTCTGATCCCTACTCCTCCTCTTCAGACGAAGAGTCGGAGAGAAACCGTTACAGTTATAATCTCCACCCAGCACAGCCAGAAGAGGACTGGCCACCACTCATAGCCTGGTTCCTCTCTAGGTTTCTTCCTAGGTTTTGGCCTTTCTAGGGAGTTTTCCTAGCCACCATGCTTCTACACCTGCATTGCTTGCTGTTTGGGGGTTTAGGCTGGGTTTCTGTACAGCACTTTCGATATCAACTGATGTAAGAAGGGCTATATAAATACATTTGATTTGACTTTAATAATGGAAAAATTGATGTCAAAAATGTATCACTAGCCACTTTAAACAATGCCACTTAATATAATGTTTACATACCCTACATTACTCATCTCATATGTATATACAGTACTCTATACCATCTACTGCATCTTGCCATTTTATGTAATACATGTATCACTAGCCACTTTAAACAATGCCACTTTTATATGTTTACATACCCTACATTACTCATCTCATATGTATATACTGTACTCTATACCATCTACTGCATCTTGCCTATGCAGTTTTGTACCATCACTCATTCATATATTTTTATGTACATATTCTTCATTCCTTTACACTTGTGTGTATAAGGTAGTTGTTGTGAAATTGTTAGGTTAGATTACTCGTTGGTTATTACTGCATTGTCGGAACTAGAAGCACAAGCATTTCGCTGCACTCGCATTAACATCTGTTAACCATGTGGATGTGACAAAAAAATTTGATTTGAGAGGGCGCAACAGTCAGGTAATTCAAACAAAAATAAAATAAGTACAGTGCCATCCTAGAGTCTCCTTGGAGAGTTGGGTTTAGAGCTACAAGACCAGGGCCAGTGTTAATCAAGAGTGTGGGTGTTAATCTAGGATCAGGTTCTCTCTGTCCATAATAATCAGACTCCTACTCTGAGACGCTTGATAAACACAGTCCCAGAATGTTATTTTCCTCAAACTGTAGTTTTAGGCTCTTCTAGCTACATCTAGTGGATATATAGAGTACTAACCTATTGCCCTGGTCTACTTAGTACACTGCATTTATATGGACAGCAATACATGCATAACTACTCAGACTGTGTTTATAGTACAGTATAGTATTTAAGAGAGAGACTGTGTAGAGTGATACTATCTCTGCTTTGGAGGCTTTAGACCTGTTTCTCTCCTTCCTTCAGACCTCTGTCTCTTCAGGACCACTCTAGCCCAAGGCCCCAGAGGCCAGACTCTTCACAGGGCCAGCTCAGCCACCAGAGGGTCAGAGGAGAACGGGGGGCCCTGGTCAACATGGAACTTATTGGGTAGACCACAACACACCGTAGATGCATTGAAAATAAGCTCTTTATTGTTTAGAGATCAATGTCTGATATACTATGGGGATGGGGCTTATTATCAAGCATGTCAGTTTTATTAGATATTTATAAACCCATGAATTATGGTCATCTTGGTCTAAAGGACATCCACTTCTTTGTGTACTCACAGAATGACAAAGAACTTATACCTGACCAAGACGGCTGCCATTGTCAGCACTTTCTAGAGTTATGAAGGTTTATGACATAGGCCATTCTATGTTTCTAGGATATTGTATCTCTATGTGTGTACTGATGGCTGCTTCTTCTTCACAGGTTGCCTAACATTGGCAACACTTGCTTCCTAAACGCCACTCTGCAGTGCCTCCTGGTCCTGCCTTCCTTCTCAAAGGAAATCCTACGCCAGGAACAACTCTGGAGCTCCTCCCCCTTCTCCAACCTGCTCAGGTAAGGGAAGGCTCAAAAGCAGACACACCCCCACCCACCCATTATTTGTGGTCATAAATTAAAGAAGGGACACACTCTTTTCACGCCACTTCTATAGAAAGTGATTTTCGTAGCAGGTTAGGAAAGCATTTTCGCTAACCCTAACCCTTCCCCTAACCAAGTCATATTCCGCTGTGTATTGCATTTATTTAATTATTTCCTGTTTTTTTGTTGTTTTCGGAATCTTCATAACCCAGAGGAACAACAATGACACGATGATTATGATGTAGATATTTGTAGGCCAATTTGGAAACTGTAGAATGACTACATTGCCCATAATGCTCATCGACTGAACATTCCACATTAGTATGGGAAATTTGGTCGTTTTTAAAATGTTCTGGAATTGAGAGCAGTATCCAAACCAAATATCTTAGGAGAATAAACAACACATTTTTGTTGTTTTGCTTCAGTGTCAGTCCTCTAAGGTGAAATTGCATTGAATCGAATTAATCATTTCTAATGATGGGGTGCCGCTAGATAAACAATATTTGGATATATTCATCTGCCTCTTCAGCCGTAAGCCAGTAGGTTGACACCATCCAGTCAGCTGCTAATTTACTCTCTGTCTCCCCTACAGTTGTCTGTCTGATGTGCACCGTTCAGGTCTACCTGGCAGTGGCGCAAACCAGGCCTCAAAAGCAGACCTCATGTGGAAGGTCAAGTGCTCCTTGTCGGGATATGATTTGAAGTATCTGGGGGACATGCAACAGGTAACTGAGGCACTACTCTCTTCTGAACAAACACTCTTTTTGCAAGGGTTCATTTGTCACTCAATAATTAGATTTTATCTTGGTATTTTTTTCCTCGTCATAGGACGCACACGAGTTACTTGTGAATATGCTGTGCCAGCTGAAGAAGGAGGGCATGATACTGAAGACGCTCGGGGTGAACTATACCTGCCCTGTTTCCCAGCTGGAGTTCCAGCTTGTGTCAGTGCGCACATGTACCAGGTAAGATCTCCCGTTAGTTGTAATGTATCTACTGGTAACATGATCTTTCTACAAATAATATTACAATCCACATGGCATAACATTGCAGAGACCTGAAACAGAAACCTGATGCATTTTTCTTCTCTTTGTCCTGCTTTTGAAGCTGTGGGCGTGAGTCGTCCACCAGAGAGGATTACAATCACCTCTCATTGGACTTCAGCTCTGAGCGCACCTTGCTAAGCAGCGTAGCACTCACTTTCAAAGTCAGCACGTAGGGTTTAGCCCAGGGTGTAGAGAATAGAGGTCGACCGATTATGATTTTTCAACGCCGATACCGATTATTGGAGGACCAAAAAAGCCGATACCGAATAATCGGCCGATTTTTAATGACAATTACAACAATACTGAATGAACACTTATTTTAACTTAATATAATACATCAATAAAATCAATTTAGCCTCAAATAAATCATGAAACATGTTCCATTTGGTTTAAATAATGCAAAAACAAAGTGTTGGAGAAGAAAGTAAAAGTGCAATATGTGCCATGTAAGAAAGCTAACGTTTAAGTTCCTTGCTCAGAACATGAGAACATATGAAAGCTGGTGGTTCCTTTTAACATGACTTTTCAATATTCCCAGGTAAGAAGTTTTAGGTTGTAGTTATTATAGTATTTATAGGACTATTTCTCTCTATACCATTTGTATTTCTGTTATTTAATATAGTAATTAATGTTTATAAATTGCAATTATCTTTTTAGGTCTGAACCCCAGAGGTTGTAAAGTTCTGGTTTAAATGAAACAGACAGAATTCCCATCTCACAATTAGTCAGATACAATTTTATTGGCGAGAGCTCTCCCGTGCATATACAAAAACATTCCTTTTATACTTCTTTCTTAACCTACACACATACATACACACTATATTTGGATTATCCCCTGAAGTCTCACCACAGTTTATTACCACTCAGCTGACAGTTCCAGTCCCCCCCAGATACGGAAAACCTGGAGGGGCTCTCCCTGTCTTATCTCCACAGAGTTATAGCTGGGTCGGTTCAAACATAGGTTAAGGAGTCTCTTTGCTTTCTTTCGACACACACATACATTCATTTCTTTCCCAATGGTTATCATTTTTAATTACCCCATGTCCATGCTACATAACCTCTAATCCTAATGGTTAAGTTTCTGGGTAGAATTATTTAATCATTTATCTTAAACCTTGATAAAATATTTTAACAACTTCATTAACCTTTGACTTTTGGATGTTCTTATAGGCACTTTAGTATTGCCAGTGTAACAGTATAGCTTCCGTCCCTCTCCTCGCTCCTACCTGGGCTCGAACCAGGAACACAACGACAACAGCCACCCTCGAAGCAGCGTTACCCATCGCTCCACAAAAGCCGCGGCGGGCCTTGCAGAGCAAGGGGAACAACCACTCCAAGTCTCAGAGCGAGTGACGTTTGAAACGCTATTAGCGCGCACCCCGCTAACTAGCTAGCCATTTCACATCGGTTACACCAGCCTCATCTCAGGAGTTGATAGGCTTGAAGTCATAAACAGCAGAGCTGCTGGCAAAACGCACGAAAGTGCTGTTTGAATGCTGGTGCCTATCATCGCTCAGTCAGACTGCTCTATCAAATCATAGACTTAATTATAACATAATAACACACAAAAATACGAGCCTTAGGTCATTAATATGGTAGAATCCGGAAACTATCATCTCGAAAACAAGACGTTTATTCTTTCAATGAAATACGGAACCGTTCCGTATTTTATCTAACGGGTGGCATCCATAAGTCAAAATATTCCTGTTACATTGCACAACCTTCAATGTTATGTCATAATTACGTAACATTCTGGCAAATTAGGCGGCACAAACTGTTGCATATACACTGACTCTGCGTGCAATGAATGCAAGAGAAGTGACACAATTTCACCTGGTTAATATTGCCTGCTAACCTGGATTTCTTTTAGCTAAATATGCAGGTTTAAAAATATATACTTCTGTGTATTGATTTTAAGAAAGGCATTGGTGTTTATGGTAGGTACACATTGGAGCAACGATACGCACCGCATGGATTATATGCAACGCCAGACACACTAGATAAACTAGTAATATCATCAACCATGTGTAGTTAACTAGTGATTATGATTGATTGATTGTTTTTTTATAAGATAAGTTTAATGCTAGCTAGCAACTTACCTTGGCTTACTGCATTCGCGTAACAGGCAGGCTCCTCGTGGAGTGCAATGTAAGCAGGTGGTTAGAGCATTGGACTAGTTAACTGTAAGGTTGCAAGATTGAATCCCCCGAGCTGACAAGGTAAAAATCTGTCGTTCTGCCCCTGAACGAGGCAGTTAACCCACCGTTCCTAGGCCGTCATTGAAAATAAGAATGTGTTCTTTAACTGACTTGCCTAGTTAAATAAAGATGAAATAAAGGTGTAAAAAAAATACAGATTTCCGATTGTTATGAAAACTTGAAATCGGCCCTAATTAATCGGCCATTCCGATTAATCGGTCGACCTCTAGTAGAGACTAACACCCAGGGCAAGCTGCCCACTGCCTCAGAATACGGTATCTTATTATTGAAGTGGTATCACTCATTTTGTAATGCTTTTGTTTCTAACCCAGGGCAAAATGGTCGAATTCACATGTGCGGGCTGCAAAGGCTTCTACGCCTCAAAAGTGGAGCAGTTCCACACACTGCCTCTGTGAGTTGCCCCTTTATAACCTCTCATAGGACTGGCAGTGTTTAATGAAATGAGTTGTCATTGTGTCCTGAGACTTTAGGAGCAGTTACCTTCCTGAGCAGGTTGTAGGACTTAGGGATGAGCACCACCGAACAAATTTCACTCATCTGTTATTTTGTTGACTGGTTTCAATGTCTGTCTGTTCCTCTCTCTTCCTCTCTGTCTCTGGGCAGTGTGCTGGTTCTGCATCTGAAGAGGTTTGGAGGACCTGGGGGCTTGGAGAAGCTGGAGACTCCTCTTTTGTTTCCTTCGGAGCTGAGGCTCTCCACCCTCTGTGGGGACATTGTGCCACCCCTGCACAGTGCCAGCCCACAGGCCCTGACCAACCAGGCCCCCAATATCCAGGTGTCCATCCCCCAGACCCTCGCCAGCCAAGTCTCCAGCCCACCTGGAGAGGCAAAAGATAGCGCCCTCTGCTGTTCAGGTAGGTCATGGCACCACAACACTATTCTTGCTCCAAAACCACACAAGCCACCCACTCCCAAAATGGTCCTGCAGACAGAGAAGCTACAAATTAAAATGTTTCTCAGACATCTTCAGTGATGTATAGGAGCTGTTTTAGACCAGAGCAATTCAGACAAGCGACCACGTTTTCACAGCTCTTTATATGTATATTTGACCCCTCAGATTGAAATGACCAGGAACCAGGGAAAGCTCTGTGGACAGCCTCAGTGGTGAGGAGAGATAGAGAGTGAAACCAGTGAAAAATAAGTTATGACAGAACACTGAGATAGTTATGAGGAGTACACGATATAGTAGACCTCCTGCAGTAGACTAGTAGTGTAGTGGATTGTAGACAGTGTGGTGGACTGTAGAGGAAATGAGAATCCAATGATCGCATGTGTTTTCTTACAGAAGCAGCAGCCAGTAAAGTCAGTGAATGGCTACTACCAGCTGACTGGCGTAGTCTCTCATTTGGGAGGCTCCGCAAACTCCGGTAAGTAAATACCTTAAAACAAAAAATGCCTATGCACAGTACATATGGCATAGGCTGAATCCCAAATCACTCCCTTCTCCTCGGCTCTCAATTTGCGCATTCACATGCGCCTCTGCCATATGAACAAGTATCCCAAAGCTGAGGGAGTGAAAATGATTGAGGGTGAAGGCCAGGGATAATCATCCCACGGGCCGCCAGTTGGGGAACTCTGATGTAGGGTTTAATTAGACCCTCCAATAGCCACTTCGGCCAAGCGAGCAAGGTTGCAGGCTTCAGAGCGAAGTGCCATCCCGACAAGCACTGTGATATGTTTAGAGTTCACGCAATTTAATTCAAAGGAATGGAGAGGCATGCCTAATTATATGCCACGTGTATTTCTTTATCTCTGATTTCTAATCTTAACACATGTAACAGATAAAATACCTTCCAAATTAACTGTTATAACACACTCCATTACCCACAAGAGCCTGACCCTTGACCTCGAGTCTGTCTTCTTTGTGCCACAGGGCACTACATTAGTGACATCTTGAATGCAAGTGGAAACTGGTTCTGCTGTAATGACAGCCAGGTGTCAATGTCCAATGAAGCCACTGTGCTGAGGACCAGAGCCCGGAGTGCTTACCTGCTCTTCTATATGTTCAGGTACTGCTTACTCTCGCCATCTATATTCTTGTGTTGCTATATATATGTGTACTGTATGTACAGTAAGTGGTTCCTTTCACCCTTCAGGGCAGGAGAGCAGGAGGCCCCAGCACACAAGGCCTAATAGGGCCACCAGCCCGAGCCTCGACAGGGGCAGCACTTGGACCAGCCTCCACACCCCAAGCCCAGCCTCAAAACCCTCAGCCCAGCCTCAACAGGGGTAGTACCAGGCCCAGACTAAACACCCCCAGCACCTGGACCAGCCTCAGCATCCTCAGCCCAGCCTCAACAGGGGCAGCACCAGGCCTAGCTTCATCACCCCCAGCCTCAACAGGGGCAGAACAAGGCCCAGCCTCAACACCCTCAGACCTGCCTCAACAGGGGTTGAACCAGGCTAGACTCAAAACCCCCAGCCTCAACAGGGGCAGCACTGGCCCAGCCTCACATCCCCAGCCCAGCCTCAACACCGCCATGTTTGCCCCTGACGACATTCCCACTGCTGTGTAAAAAAAAAAAAAAAAAACACTTAAGGAATCTGTCAAGAGAATTATGTTCTCGATGTTCATAAACCAATTCAATTAAACTACTCAGTCTGCTAATCAGGATTTGTAAGATACTGATTGAAATGAAACAGACGGAAGCCTAGCTAAAATAGTCAACAAGGTTTATTCACTAGAGCGCTGGTTAGTTGTACAAAACCATTAATTTTATACTAGCTCCTTACGCACATACTCGTGCACAAAAACAGAATTCATACGCACATACATTTGCACACAAACAGTAGGTGTCCTACGCACATACTGTCCTGCTACCCAGCCGACAAAGATTAGGGGAGTCCGTGAGAATCACTCCCCGTCCTCCCTCAAGATAGGGAGACCCTGGGAAGTACTCTCAGTGGCCCCCCAGCCAAGGTCGGCACCGAATCTTGCTCAGACAGTCTGTGTTTAAGATACTGTAGAGACATATTGTTTTACTGACTAAAACTACACACATCATTAATTATAACTTTATGATTCTAGTCAATTTCATACAATTATATGGTTTCAGGGTGGAGTATTCTAATCATTCATTTAAACATATAAATTCCAACAACAGAATCGGACTTCCGATCCCCCCCCCTACAAAAAATGATGACTGGTCTGTCAATCATGCGGCTCAAGGGAGACTTGATCTTCAACACTAGCATGAGCATCCTTTTCAGTAGCGTATGTCATAAATATCTGCCCTTGTTTTGACTACTTCACCTAATGTATAAAGCACATGTAAAAAAAAAAAAATGAATAAAGTATACACACTAAATGTAGTACACAGAATGTCTGATTATTTAGAGGGTATAACATCCCTTCTATTTGGTTTGGTTTGAAATCCTCCTGTTGTGAAATACACTGTGGTGTATAACCTTATTCAGCACGTGTAACGTCCTGACCAGAGTTCTTATGTGTTTTGCTTGTTTAGTGTTGGTCAGGACGTGAGCTGGGTGGGAATTCTATGTTGTGTGTCTAGTTCGTCTGTTTCTGTGTTCAGCCTAATATGGTTCACAATCAGAGACAGCTGTCAATCGTTGTCCGCACACGGGGAGCATTCAACCAGGTAAGGTTGGGCAGGCTCGGTGCTCAAGGGAGCCAGTACGCCTGCACGGTCCGGTATATCCGGCGCCACCTTCCCGCCCCAGCCCATTTCCTCCAGTTCCAGCACCCCGCACTCGCCTTATGGTGCGTGGCCCCAGCCCAGTACCACCAGTGCCTACACCACGCACCAGGCTTCCAGTGCGTCTCCAGAGGCCTGTTCCTCCTCCACGCACTCTCCCTATGGTGCGTGTCTCCAGCCCAGTACCTCCAGTTCCGGCACCACGCACCAAGCCTCCTGTGCGTCTCCAGAGCCCTGTACGCACTGTTCCTTCTCCCCGCACTCGCCCTGAGGTGCGTGCCCTCAGCCCGGTACCTCCAGTTCCGGTACCACGCACCAGGCCTATAGTGCGCCTCGAGAGTCCAGTGTGCCCTGTTCCTGTTCCCCGCACTAGCCTTGAGGTGCGTGTCTCCAGTCCGGTACCACCAGTTCCGGCACCACGCACCAGGCCTACTGTGCGCCTCAGCAGGTCAGAGTCGGCCGTCTGCCCAACGCCGCCTGCACTGCTCGTCTGCCCAGCACCGTCTGTACTGCCTGCCTGCCCAACACCGCCTGCACTGCTCGTCTGCCCAGCGCCGTCTGAGCTGCCTGCACTGCTCGTCTGCCCAGCACCATCTGAGCCATCCGTCTGCCCAGCGCCACCTGAGCCATCCGTCTGCCCAGCGCCACCTGAGCCATCCGTCTGCCCAGCGCCACCTGAGCCATCCGTCTGCCCAGCGCCATCTGAGCCATCCGTCTGCCCAGCGCCATCTGAGCCATCCGTCTGCCCAGCGCCATCTGAGCCGTCCGTCTGCCCAGCGCCATCTGAGCCGTCCATCTGTCCCGAGCCATTAGAGCCGTCCGCCAGTCAGGAGCCGCTAGAGCCGTCCGTCAGTCAGGAGCCGCCAGCCAGTCAGGAGCCGCCAGAGCCGCCAGCCAGTCAGGAGCCGCCAGCCAGTCAGGAGCCGCCAGAGCCGCCAGCCAGTCAGGAGCCGCCAGCCAGTCAGGAGCCGCCAGCCAGTCAGGAGCCGCCAGAGCCGCCAGCCAGTCAGGAGCTGCCAGAGCCGCCAGCCAGTCAGGAGCTGCCAGAGCCGCCCTCCAGTCATGAGCTGCCCTCCAGTCATGAGCTGCCTTCCAGTCATGAGCTGCCTTCCAGTCATGAGCTGCCCTACAGTCATGAGCTGCCCTACAGTCATGAGCTGCCCTACAGTCATGAGCTGCCCTACAGTCATGAGCTGCCCTACAGTCATGAGCTGCCCTACAGTCATGAGCGTCCTACAGTCATGAGCGGCCCTACAGTCATGAGCTGCCACTCAGTCCGGAGCTGCCCCTCAGTCCGGAGCTGCCATTAGTCCGGAGCTGCCATTAGTCCAGAGCTGCCTCTCTGTCTTGAGCTGCCTCTCTGTCTTGAGCTACCTCTCTGTCTTGAGCTACCTCTCTGTCCTGAGCTACCTCTCTGTCCTGAGCTACCTCTCTGTCCTGAGCTACCTCTCTGTCCTGAGCTACCTCCTAAATCATGTGGGGGCCTTGGGGAGGATTCTTAGGCCGAGGTCGTGGGCGAGGGTCGCCACTCAAAGGACGCTAAGGAGGGGGACAAATACAGTGGTGGAGTGGTGTCCTCGTCCTGCGCCGGAGCCGCCACCGCGGACAGATGCCCACCCAGGCCCTCCTCTTGAGTTTTAGGGGTGCGTTCGGAGTCCGCACCTCAGGAGGGGGGTACTGTAACGTCCTGACCAGAGTTCTTATGTATTTTGCTTGTTTAGTGTTGGTCAGGACGTGAGCTGGGTGGGAATTCTATGTTGTGTGTCTAGTTCGTCTGTTTCTGTGTTCAGCCTAATATGGTTCTCAATCAGAGACAGCTGTCAATCGTTGTCCCTGATTGAGAATCATATATAGGTGGCTTGTTTTGTGTTGGGGATTGTGGGTGGTTGTTTCTTGTCTTTGTGTTTTGTCTGCACCAGCTAGGACTGTGACGGTTAGTTTGTTTTGTCATTTTGTATAGTGTCTTGTTTTGTGTTAATTAAATCATGGAAAATTACCACGCTGCACATTGGTCCTCAGATCCTTCTCGCCTCTCCTCGTCTGAGTGTTGAATATGCACGGCAATATTCAACATTGATCCAGGTCCCCAGGATATCGGGAGATGACTTGTGCATACCATGCAATTTCAATAAAGACAAACAAATTGAAGATAAAATGCTATGCTATGAGTATATTTTGAAGTTAGTCTTCAGTTGTATTTACCATTTGAATAAATACAGACATGAAAATGCTGGGCTACGGATGTAACCTTGGTTCTCTGAGTAGAGTAACGGGTTTCAAAACGACTTCTGGGAACTCCTTCCCTTTCACATGATATGATTGAGATGCTTAATATCAAAGATGTTTATAGTGACGCCACACCCTTACTGTACCCATGTGACCTGTCACTATAAAAGCCGATGTGACGCGATATACTGTCTTTTCTTCACTCACGTACACTCCCCTACGTATTTATTTAGACAGTGAAGCTACAACTTTTAATTTGGCTCTATACTCCAGCATTTTGGATTTGACTGTACAGAATATCACCTTTTATTTAAGGGTAATTAATGGTAAATAATGTATTGTGTCATTTTGGAGTAATTTTATTGTAAAGAAGAATAGAGTGTTTCTGAACACTTCTACATTAATGTGGATGCAACCATGATTGCGGATGATCATGAATAAATCATGAATAATGATGAGTGAGAAAGTTACAGAGGATCATACCCCCAAGACATGCTAACCTCTCACCATTACCAATAATAGGGGAGGTCAGCATTTTTTGGGGGGGATATGATATTTATACCTCTGTAATTTTCTTACTCATCATTATTCACGATTCATTCATGATTATCTTTAATCATGGTATTCTATTCTTATTTACAATAAAAGTGACTCCAAAGTGACACAATACATTATGTACCCTTCATTTCTATTACATTCACATTTTAGTCATTTAGCAGACGCTCCTATCAAGAGTAACTTACAATTAGTGCATTCATCTTCACATAAAGTGCCTTCAGAAAGTATTCACACCGCTAGACTTTTTACACATTTTGTTATGTTACAGCCTGAATTTAAAATGGAGTAAATATATTTTGTTCTCTCACCCAATTATACAAAATACCCCAAAACGACAAAGTTAAAACATATTTTTAGGAATGTTTGCAAATGTATTGAAAATGAAATGAAATATTGAATTCACGTAAGTATTCACACCCCTAAGTCAATACTTTGTTGAAGCACATTTGGCAGTGATTACAGCTGTGAGAATTTCTGAGTAAATCTCTAGGAGCTTTCCACACCTGGATTGTGCAACATTTGCCCATTAGTCTTTTCAATGTTTTAAAAACTGCTTCAGATTGGTTATTAACTCTCACAGAGCACTGTAAGCTCTGCCCACTGACCATTGAGCTTTAATTGAACCAATCACATTCATTCCTCCCTTGAGGCAGAGCTGCCCTCAGGGCAAGGCGGAATACGGAAAACTGTCCCTAACCAATCTGGATTGTTGTTTGAGGTTTAGGGTAAATCTCTATGCCCTGTTCACATTCTTTTGACCAACCCTTTGTCCATCTGCTGGTGAATAAGAGAAACAGCATCTAGCATTTCAATAAACCGATGACCAACCCACAAACAACATGGAAGCTATCAAAAAACAAGGAAGATGAAGGCACATAAAATGCCTTTAAATGTGGTGGCATGTTCAACTAAACAATATATAAAAAATGTATGTAAAAAAAGGAACAAGAACACAAGGGAGCATATCTACAATATTGTATGTATACTGCATAACTTTGCTTTCAATAAAACATAGTTGATAATTGAACTCTATATTTAAAACAATTCTAGATTGGGTTGCCAGGCGGTGGTGGTGTCATACATGACCGATGACATCACAATGGTCTTAAAGCCAATTTGAACAATGGGTTAATGTGGATATGTATCAGTCTTCATTGGTTATCGACATGGCTTGTTTCTGCTGGTGCAAAAAGGTATGAAATCAGGTCATTTAATCGATTTACAACCACTTAAATTCTGGAGTAGTATTTTTCTCTTAGACCAAGTGGGAAGAATAAAAGTAAAAGTAGATTCTGATTGACGAATACATAAAAAGTGTACATGAAGTGTATATGAAGTTCAGCTTTTGCAAATGTCACTCAATGTCACATGTCTATACTTTGCTATTTGAGGTTTAGGATAGACAGCTAAGTTCCACTAATTTAGGCCTACCTCTTCCTATTATTATGACCCCCCACCCCACAATTTTCTTTCTCCATTGGCTTGGGATCGGGGGGAAAAGTATTTAGCACTAACACATATTCTTGTCAACAGAAAAAACGGCAGAAAGCCAATTCAATTGATGTGGAGCAGAAGACAAGAAATAAGAAGGAGAGTAGCACTTCATCCTCCTCTCCAATTCCAACTGACCAATCTGAACGGAATGCCTCCGCCACCTCTGACCCGTCACCCTCTGACCAACTCTCCTCCCTCTATCCACCTCCCTCTCCTGTTAAATGTTCCTCTCAGCCTTGCTCTCCTGCTAAACAGCCCTCTCTCCCCAGGTCACCTTCCAAACACCCTTCCCCAGTGAAATCCTCTCCAGTGGTGTCCCGCCCTAGTTCTCCCTCTCCTACCAACTCTCTGGACAGTCATGGAGACACCAGCCAAGAGGGCGCAACAGTCAGGTAATTCAAACAAAAATAAAACAAGGACAGTGCCATCCTAGAGTCTCCTTGAAGAGTTGGGTTTAGAGCTACAAAACCTGCGCCAGTGTTAATCAAGAGTATGAGTGCTAATCTAGGATCAGGTCCTCTCTTTCCATAATAATCTGATTTATTATGATCTTAAAGGCAAAACTGATCCTAGATCAGACTCCTATTCTTGATAACATAATCCCAGAAAGGTATTTTCCTCTGTTGATGTCACAAGTTTACTGGAGAACTGAGACGAAGTAGAGACTCTGGACAGGGTGGATATGGTATAATAAAAGGCAGTTTATTCAGAGGTAAAGATATCTGATACAGCGTGCACGGACTCGTTCATCAAGCTCGAATGGAACTATCAGAAAGAAGCCCCGAAACATTGTGTGCAGACATTATATATGATAAATGAAGTAGGTTGAGTCTGGTAGATCTGGTCTTCTCGTTGGTCCTGATGAGTTGGGTGAGGTCCCCTTCAGGCTAGTGTCACTGTCCCATTGGCTCTGAGTAGAGTTCTTTGTCTTCAGAAATGTTCAGCTAAAACAGGAGATTAGGTGTGTGCGTAGATGTTCCTATTTTGACATATCTGTGTGTCTCTGTAAAATGTTCAGCCTAAAGAGGAGATTTTGTGTGTGCGTAGATGTTCCTGTTTTATCAGTGTTTATGAAAGGTTTGCGTCAGCCATCTGTCCCTGGGTGTGTGTGTGTCTCAGTATCTCGTGAAATGCAGACACAAGCGCCCTGTTGGTCAAGGCCTTTCCTGTTTTATCAGTGTTATGAAAGGTTTGTGTCAGCCCTCTGTCCTTGGGTGTGTGTGTGTCTCAGTATCTCATGAAATGCAGAACATATTGTGTCATGAAATATGTGCTTATGAGTTTGTGAGAAACCCTGTTTTGAAAGAAGTTAGTTATAACAACGTAATAGCAATATGCTTGTGTTATTTTAAATGGTATTTATTACAAATCCCCCTCTTCACGTCTCATAAGAGACGTGACAAAAGCTAGGACAAAAGCTATAAATGGCAAAATTAGAGTAAACTTTATCAGAAGATAAAGTTTTGATTCCCCCTCTTCACGTCTCACCAGAGACGTGACAAAAGCTATAAATGGCAGAATAGGGCAAACTTTATCAGAAGATAAAGTTTTAATTCCCCCTCTTCACGTCTCACCAGAGACGTGACAATAGTAAAGCAAAAACATCAGAAAAGGGAAAATTTGTCAGAAGACAAATTTTTAATTCCCCCTCTTCACGTCTCACCAGAGACGTGACAATAGTAAAGCAAAACAGGGGAAAATTTGTCAGAAGACAAATTTTTAATTCCCCCTCTTCACGTCTCACCAGAGACGTGACAATAGTAGAGCAAGATCTGGTTCGTCTGCCGCAAGCAAAGAAAAAATAAGGATATAATGAAAACAATAAGCCCCCTCAAGTATGGGTTAATGAGTAAGAACAAAAAGGAGACCACTCCAAGTGCTACACCTGGAGTGGCCAATCACACATTAGTAACCAAAAAAGCGAGAACATGTTAAACCCTCAGGTCCATCCCTCTATACAACCTGTACCAGGTGGGCTCGTCTCCACCCGGGAACCTCAAACCTTCACAACAGGGAGGACAAACATCACTTTTTATTCATTCGACAACATCAACTACAGCAAACCAAGGGTCCTCCTCTGTCAGGCACACTCTCCTGCGAAAGCTTGATTCCGTATCAGCCTCTCCTACTGGAGCATCAAGCAGCGGCATCATACCAGAGGCCCTTGCCACATCTGTAACAGACTTCTTCAAACAAGGTATGATACAGGCAGCACAGCACAGTAATCATCATTGCAGTGTACTTACCAAACCAACCACCCAGCCAAGGGAACAGTCCACTCTCCTCCACACCTGCAAGACCCTTCATCTCCACTGATAACCTTGCCAACCTACTCAGAGCTTTTGAAATGCTCCCATCCGAACTAGTATTGTTAGGGACAAACGTGCAACACTGTTCTCCAAACATTTTACATACACCTCCCTGGTTGGCCAGAATCATGTCCAGTGCTAGTCTATTTTGTCTACTGGTTTGTGAGGTAGCATCCAATTGTTCAGCCATTCCCGTAAGTGCTGTGTGGGTGTATTTAACAAATCATTATTAATTATAGTAGATATAATTGATCCAGACATTTTGTTTAGCATCAACAATAGCTGGGCCAATGATGGGCATCAGATGCCACAGGCCATCTTTCCTGTTTAATGTCTGGAATTCGTGGGGGACCCCTATTGGGACCCCCAACAGGTTGGTGTGAATGTTATCTGTACCCTCGGACCAAGGAGCGTCACGTTTCTGCCGTCTCCTGGGTTGGTCCCAAGCCTCTGTGTCATGTGCAGCTCCCAGAAGTTGGTTAGCTGTAACCTCAATAATAGGCAATGGTGTTATCAGACTGGCCAAAGCACATGTGCCCTGACAATCTCCTTTCAAAATGGGGTCAACCGCCTGGCAGGTCCACACATCCACCATACATCAGCAACACCTCTAGTTAATAGTGACATTAGTGATGCAGGCAGTAGTAGGGAACCTCCCATAGTCTATACCTCTACCTATACCAGTGTTACAGCTGTAATATCCCCCATATGCCTTAACCCCCCATGGTGTCTTCTGGGGAGGGACTTCTGGGAACACAAGACTCAGAGTTTTCCACAGGGTTAAATTTGGCTTATTATAATAGAAACTTTCCAATATGCACATCCAACCTTCCCACTGCTTAGGGCAAATGGATGAGCAGCCAGAATAGGTCTGGCATGTCCACATACGACACAGTCCTTTCTATTAAGTGTTTTGTAGGCCAACCACATATTCTCCCTTCCCTCATAACCAGTTTCAGTCCCCAATTGGTCACTATCTGAGATGTCTTTTACATTTATTACCTGTACCAGATTGGAGAGCTTAGGTGATGGCGTGGGACTTGGTCTTGGAGTGGTGGAGGAGGCCGGCTGAACCCTGGTCCGTTGGAACTGGTGGTGGTTCTGGCAGTACTGTGATGGTAACATCCCCATCGTATCCTAAACAGACAGCTCAGTACTACAAGCAGTCCTGTAAAGCCCCATCCTCTCCCAGAGAACACATCATCAGCCAGAGATCAAGCAACACTTTCACTTCTATGAACGTACACAGTGATGAAAGGTCGGGGTCAGGGAATTTTCATTAAGGAGTTGACCCCCGAACTCTATTAGCAACGGTTCTTCTCCTTAACTCTGTGATCATTCGGCAGTGTCAGTGTGTCTCACCCTCCAAGTGCGATATGCCCCCAGGTCAAGTGAATCACCTTCTCCTTTAATTCACCTGTAATGCATAAAATCTTGGACATACAGGTTTGGTTAACAAACAGTTTCTCATTTGTTCTATCTGATTATATATTTAACTTCTATGCCTATTTTTTAGCTAGAAATTTTTAATTTTAAATAAGTTTATTATCCAATAGGCCCCATCCTATCCTAGACCACAATGTACCCCTCCCCCGTTTGATACCTGGCTCTGGCCAGGTATCAACCTTACCTACTCTAAATAATGACTTAGTACATTATAATATAGGAACGCCCCTTTCATTTTCCACATGTCCAATTGTCCCTTGGGTTTGGGTGTCCATTCATATCTATCCTTTACCAATTATCTGTCAAGTGACTTATCTACTTTAAAATGTATCTGTGCTGCTTATATGTGTTAACCCCCTTCTGTCCTATCTCATTTCACAGCCTACCTTGCTCATTTCATGGTACCCCCTCCCCACTCTACTCTCAAACCTTCAAAGTCTCAACAGTGCGGGGTAGACCCATCTGTCTGCCTTTTTCTAATAATAGTCAATAACAACTATGTGTTCCTTTGCAATATTAACTAAGTGTCTCACTGTTTTGACTTTATCTGAAATCATGGATTTAAAAATAACAACATGTCTTATAGTGTCAATCTCTAAAGTCCTTACATAACCTTAATAAACCTATCTCTATCTTCTAATGGCCAAAACAAATGCTAACCTTATGGTCAAGAGTTATAAACTCTATTATAATTAATTTACCTCAAAACTAGTATCCCAAATGACACAAATTCATTATTCTCACTACATCCCCCCCCGTGAGTGATCAAGTCACAGGAAAATGCAATGAAAATAGGTCAAAAGGTTACACCTACATTCGTGTTCCATACCATATCTAGACATACCAAAAGAACCCTTTATCTTAACAAAGTCCCTTGCCTAAATAAAACTCAGAAAGTAAAACTCCTATTCCAATATGAGTGTATTCTTTTAAGATATCTTGTCTCTGGGAACACGGAAAACCCCTTAACCCAAACGTTTACCACAAAAACAAAACCTAATAATTATGATAATACCCTCAAATCATTCGTTTTAAATTTCCCCGATGTTTCATGTACTAATCATACAACTGTGATAAACGTATACTGTCCCTTTAAAAACTCCCAGGTCGCCATTCCACTCTGCGGGCCGGTCATTGTTCCCCGTAATGAAAACAGATCACGTTTAGAATACGTTTACTTATTGTTCGAATTCTCTGGTGTTACCTAAACAAAAACCAATAACTTTTAGCAACTTTTGAAAAGTAACTCAAAGCTATAATGTACACATTTTCCCTCTAAATGACACAACCAATTTTCTCTAGCATAATTTAATACGGCCACACCCGGTGGGGAAAGTACAAATTGTATCCCGTTCCTCCTATAATACCCAATGCTAAATTCAAAGTTGTGGTTAAATATATGGATTTGCCAATCATTATCAAATGTTAAATATACAGGTTTAGTACTTTTATCAAATAGATTAGTATAGTTCAAATAAAGATATGCGTTTACTAGCGCTCAACCTGTGTTCAGAACGCAGCAACTAGCCAATACAATACCAAAAATAACTGTCTTATTCATGCCTCTAGGCAAAACATCTAGTTACTCCAACTGAGTTTAGCAGCAAAACTATCGTATAAGTAAAATCAACTTCTCAACTTTCTCCATTCCAAAGTGTAAACTTACCATATACTTCGCTAAATTTATATCGCATGTCAGCCAATCCATAACAATAATATCATTAGTCTGTAAATTTAACCTAAATAAGTTATTAAATGTATTCTCTCTACTCCGAATTGGTTTTAAGTTTTTTCTCTGTTACCAGCATTCAAACAGGCTCCCCGTTTGCTGGGAGACCGTTGAGTGCTGCAATACTGCCATCTTCTGTCCATTCTCTGTACAGCTCTCCACCCCCAGACTATTCTAAGAGTTATGAGTGTGTGGAGGAATATCACAAATAAGGGGCCAGATATCCCTAGCCTTGCCCAGGGAGGGAGAAATGTCCCTCTAACTGGGCGAGGTTCCTTTTTCAGGGGAGGCGGAGTTTGATGCCGCATCACCTGAGTCAGGAGTATCTTCATTTGGAATCGAATTTAGGCCGCTCAAATCAGCTCTGACTTCTGTCAGTGTTCTGGAAGGAATTGGAGCTGGAGTGCAATGTGTGAGGTGGTGCCAAGGTGCGCCTGATTTACCTTTGACCTGAACTGAGTGTGAAGTAACCTCCTTCACTTCGTACAGTTCAGTCCACCTGGGTTCCAGCCACTTTCTCTTGTGGACTTTAACCCTCACCCAGTCACCATTTTACATTCATTGGTGGCGTGCCTCCTGGCAGCTCCCCCTCTTGGACCTTGCGAACCTGGGTAGAGAGTGCTACAGAGAGTTCCGTCATTAGTTTCACATAATTACATCAAGAGCGGGCATATGACCTCCCTCTCTTGGTGGACCAGGCATGACTCTTCCAGTCATTATCTCATGAGGAGAGAGATGGGTGCCTGCCCCTGGAGAGGCTCTCATGGCCATCAACGCCAGAGGCAGGGCTTCAACCCATGTCAACTTCGAACCTGCACATACCTTGGCTATCTTAGCCTTCAAAGTTTGATTGGCGCGTTCCACGAGGCCTTGAGATCGGATTTGTCGTGGGATACCATACCTAGGTATGAGTTCCGTTTGCAGCCACTTAATGACTGACCTAGCATCTTCCCCCGCCGTTGGTACTGCCCCAACCCATGATTCTTTGGTCTAAAAATTCATTTAACTTAAGTTTTGGGACGGTGGTGGTGGCCATTTTATCAGTTAGGTTATATCTGGGGTTTTACTATCTTGGTGCACTTAGCCCGTCACTGGCCAAGACCAGCAATGTATTCTTGGCGCTGACACCGACTTATCTCTGGTGCCCCACCCTCGTACACAAAGAGTTATTTACAGCAGGTATCACTGTTAACCAGTTAATTGAGTTATTATATATTCTTCCAAATGGTATCAGAATCGCCCTTTTGGAACAATATACTAACAAACTCAAGCGCTCCTAAAATAATTATCAGTTCAATTTTAGGAATTATTTTACAAAAGTTATTATTGTTTTTCAGTTTTTCGAGTTGTTATATATTTTCCCAAAAGGTATCAGAAAGGCCCCTTTGGAACAATATATTAGCAAACTCAAGCGCTTCCAAAATAATTATCAGTTCAATTTTAGGAATTATTTTGGAAAAGTTATTATTGTTTTTCAGTTATCTGAGTTGTTATATATTTTCCCTATCTGAACTTGTATTTTTATTTTATTTTATTGATTCTCCACAACTAAGACTCCCAATCGTTTAAACCATTCAACTGGTGTCAAGTCTGGAGAACCTTTTCTGAATTTGGATTCTCACGGCTTCTACCCGACTATGTGAATCTCTTTTTATAAAAATTACTTGGATTCTCACGGCTTCTACCCGACTATATGAATCTGTTTACAATCATTTGGATTCTCACGGCTTCTACCCGACTATATGAATCTGTTATACATCATTTGGATCCTCACGGCTTCTACCCGACTATGTGGATCTGGATTCTCACGGCTTCTACATGACTATATGAATCTTTTATACATCATTTGGATCCTCACGGCTTCTACCCGACTATGTGGATCTGGATTCTCACGGCTTCTACCCGACTATATGAATCTTTTATACATCATTTGGATCCTCACGGCTTCTACCCGACTATGTGGATCTGGATTCTCACGGCTTCTACCCGACTATGTGAATCTCTCTATCAAATCACTCAGATATCTTTACATGTTTACCTTTTCATTTATATTTAGACATTTATCATAAATTTAACAGTAACCCATACTCACGCTCAGTACTTCTGATCTTTAATTTGGATTTTCCTAATATACAATATGCAGATTTTTGATTTAACAGGTTCTGCTTACCTTTATATTGACGGCCGTCTAGATCAGTTTCCTGAGGCGAGCTGGATTCCCGGCTGCTCCTTCGGACAGGTCACCCTTCCTTTCTGATCCGTCTCTCACTTGTCTCTTTTCTCTATCAACTTTTTATGGACCGAATTCAGAGAAGAAAACCATCCTCTGCTACCAAATTTGTTGATGTCACAAGTTTACTGGAGAACTGAGACGAAGTAGAGACTCTGGACAGGGTGGATATGGTATAATAAAAGGCAGTTTATTCAGAGGTAAAGATATCTGATACAGCGTGCACGGACTCGTTCATCAAGCTCGAATGGAACTATCAGAAAGAAGCCCCGAAACATTGTGTGCAGACATTATATATGATAAATGAAGTAGGTTGAGTCTGGTAGATCTGGTCTTCTGGTTGGTCCTGATGAGTTGGGTGAGGTCCCCTTCAGGCTAGTGTCACTGTCCCATTGGCTCTGAGTAGAGTTCTTTGTCTTCAGAAATGTTCAGCTAAAACAGGAGATTAGGTGTGTGCGTAGATGTTCCTATTTTGACATATCTGTGTGTCTCTGTAAAATGTTCAGCCTAAAGAGGAGATTTTGTGTGTGCGTAGATGTTCCTGTTTTATCAGTGTTTATGAAAGGTTTGCGTCAGCCATCTGTCCCTGGGTGTGTGTGTGTCTCAGTATCTCGTGAAATGCAGACACAAGCGCCCTGTTGGTCAAGGCCTTTCCTGTTTTATCAGTGTTATGAAAGGTTTGTGTCAGCCCTCTGTCCTTGGGTGTGTGTGTGTCTCAGTATCTCATGAAATGCAGAACATATTGTGTCATGAAATATGTGCTTATGAGTTTGTGAGAAACCCTGTTTTGAAAGAAGTTAGTTATAACAACGTAATAGCAATATGCTTGTGTTATTTTAAATGGTATTTATTACACCTCAAACTGTAGTTTTAGGCTCTTCTAACCATATCTAGTGGATAAATGGAGTACTAACCTATTGCCCTGGTCTACTTAGTACACTGCATTTATATGGACAGCAATACATGCATAACTACTCAGACTGTGTTTATAGTACAGTATAGTATTTAAGAGAGAGACTGTGTAATGTGATACTATCTCTGCTTTGGAGGCTTTAGACCTGTTTCTCTCCTTCCTTCAGACCTCTGTCTCTTCAGGACCACTCTAGCCCAAGGCCCCAGAGGCCAGACTCTTCACAGGGCCAGCTCAGCCACCAGAGGGTCAGAGGAGAACGGGGGGCCCTGGTCAACATGGAACTTATTGGGTAAACCACAACACACAGTAGATGCATTGAAAATAAGCTCTTTATTGTTTAGAGATCAATGTCTGATATACTATGGGGATGGGGCTTACTATCAAGCATGTCAGCTTTATTAGATATTTATAAACCCATGAATTATGGTCATCTTGGTCTAAAGGACATCCACTTCTTTGTGTACTCACAGAATGACAAAGAACTTATACCTGACCAAGATGGCTGCCATTGTCAGCACTTTCTAGAGTTATGAAGGTTTATGACATAGGCCATTCTATGTTTCTAGGATATTGTATCTCTATGTGTGTACTGATGGCTGCTTCTTCTTCACAGGTTGCCTAACATTGGCAACACTTGCTTCCTAAACGCCACCCTGCAGTGCCTCCTGGTCCTGCCTTCCTTCTCAAAGGGAATCCTACGCCAGGAACAACTCTGGAGCTCCTCCCCCTTCTCCAACCTGCTCAGGTAAGGGAAGGCTCAAAAGCAGACACACCCCCACCCACCCATTATTTGTGGTCATAAATTAAAGAAGGGACACACTCTTTTCACGCCACTTCTATAGAAAGTGATTTTCGTAGCAGGTTAGGAAAGCATTTTCGCTAACCCTAACCAAGTCATATTCCGCTGTGTATTGCATTTATTTAATTATTTCCTGTTTTTTGTTGTTTTCGGAATCTTCATAACCCAGAGGAACAACAATGACACGATGATTATGATGTAGATATTTGTAGGCCAATTTGGAAACTGTAGAATGACTACATTGCCCATAATGCTCATCGACTGAACATTCCACATTAGTATGGGAAATTTGGTCGTTTTTAAAATGTTCTGGAATTGAGAGCAGTATACAAACCAAATATCTTAGGAGAATAAACAACACATTTTTGTTGTTTTGCTTCATTGTCAGTCCTCTAAGGTGAAATTGCATTGAATCGAATTAATCATTTCTAATGATGGGGTGCCGCTAGATAAAAAATATTTGGATATATTCATCTGCCTCTTCAGCCGTAAGCCAGTAGGTTGACACCATCCAGTCAGCTGCTAATTTACTCTCTGTCTCCCCTACAGTTGTCTGTCTGATGTGCACCGTTCAGGTCTACCTGGCAGTGGCGCAAACCAGGCCTCAAAAGCAGACCTCATGTGGAAGGTCAAGTGCTCCTTGTCGGGATATGATTTGAAGTATCTGGGGGACATGCAACAGGTAACTGAGGCACTACTCTCTTCTGAACAAACACTCTTTTTTGCAAGGGTTCATTTGTCACTCAATAATTAGATTTTATCTTGGTATTTTTTTTCTCATCATAGGACGCACACGAGTTACTTGTGAATATGCTGTGCCAGCTGAAGAAGGAGGGCATGATACTGAAGACGCTCGGGGTGAACTATACCTGCCCTGTTTCCCAGCTGGAGTTCCAGCTTGTGTCAGTGCGCACATGTACCAGGTAAGATCTCCCGTTAGTTGTAATGTATCTACTGGTAACATGATCTTTCTACAAATAATATTACAAACCACATGGCATAACATTGCAGAGACCTGAAACAGAAACCTGATGCATTTTTCTTCTCTTTGTCCTGCTTTTGAAGCTGTGGGCGTGAGTCGTCCACCAGAGAGGATTACAATCACCTCTCATTGGACTTCAGCTCTGAGCGCACCTTGCTAAGCAGCCTAGCACTCACTTTCAAAGTCAGCACGTAGGGTTTAGCCATGGGTGTAGAGAATAGAGGTCGACCGATTATGATTTTTCAACGCCGATACCGATTATTGGAGGACCAAAAAAGCCGATACCGAATAATCGGCCGATTTTTAATGACAATTACAACAATACTGAATGAACACTTATTTTAACTTAATATAATACATCAATAAAATCAATTTAGCCTCAAATAAATCATGAAACATGTTCCATTTGGTTTAAATAATGCAAAAACAAAGTGTTGGAGAAGAAAGTAAAAGTGCAATATGTGCCATGTAAGAAAGCTAACGTTTAAGTTCCTTGCTCAAAACATGAGAACATATGAAAGCTGGTGGTTCCTTTTAACATGACTTTTCAATATTTCCAGGTAAGAAGTTTTAGGTTGTAGTTATTATAGTATTTATAGGACTATTTCTCTCTATACCATTTGTATTTCTGTTATTTAATATAGTAATTAATGTTTATAAATTGCAATTATCTTTTTAGGTCTGAACCCCAGAGGTTGTAAAGTTCTGGTTTAAATGAAACAGACAGAATTCCCATCTCACAATTAGTCAGATACAATTTTATTGGCGAGAGCTCTCCCGTGCATATACAAAAACATTCCTTTTATACTTCTCTCTTAACCTACACACATACATACACACTATATTTGGATTATCCCCTGAAGTCTCACCACAGTTTATTACCACTCAGCTGACAGTTCCAGTCCCCCCCCAGATACGGAAAACCTGGAGGGGCTCTCCCTGTCTTATCTCCACAGAGTTATAGCTGGGTCGGTTCAAACATAGGTTAAGGAGTCTCTTTGCTTTCTTTCGACACACACATACATTCATTTCTTCCCCAATGGTTATCATTTTTAATTACCCCATGTCCATGCTACATAACCTCTTATCCTAATGGTTAAGTTTCTGGGTAGAATTATTTAATCATTTATCTTAAACCTTAATAAAGCATTTTAACAATTTCATTAACCTTTGACTTTTGGATGTTCTTATAGGCACTTTAGTATTGCCAGTGTAACAGTATAGCTTCCGTCCCTCTCCTCGCTCCTACCTGGGCTCGAACCAGGAACACAACGACAACAGCCACCCTCGAAGCAGCGTTACCCATCGCTCCACAAAAGCCGCGGCCCTTGCAGAGCAAGGGGAACAACCACTCCCAAGTCTCAGAGCGAGTGACATTTGAAACGCTATTAGCGCGCACCCCGCTAACTAGCTAGCCATTTCACATCGGTTACACCAGCCTCATCTCAGGAGTTGATAGGCTTGAAGTCATAAACAGCAGAGCTGCTGGCAAAACGCACGAAAGTGCTGTTTGAATGCTGGTGCCTACCATCGCTCAGTCAGACTGCTCTATCAAATCATAGACTTAATTATAACATAATAACACACAAAAATACGAGCCTTAGGTCATTAATATGGTAGAATCCGGAAACTATCATCTCGAAAACAAGACGTTTATTCTTTCAATGAAATACGGAACCGTTCCGTATTTTATCTAACGGGTGGCATCCATAAGTCAAAATATTCCTGTTACATTGCACAACCTTCAATGTTATGCCATAATTACGTAACATTCTGGCAAATTAGGCGGCACAAACTGTTGCATATACACTGACTCTGCGTGCAATGAATGCAAGAGAAGTGACACAATTTCACCTGGTTAATATTGCCTGCTAACCTGGATTTCATTTAGCTAAATATGCAGGTTTAAAAATATATACTTCTGTGTATTGATTTTAAGAAAGGCATTGGTGTTTATGGTAGGTACACATTGGAGCAACGATACGCACCGCATGGATTATATGCAACGCCAGACACACTAGATAAACTAGTAATATCATCAACCATGTGTAGTTAACTAGTGATTATGATTGATTGATTGTTTTTTTATAAGATAAGTTTAATGCTAGCTAGCAACTTACCTTGGCTTACTGCATTCGCGTAACAGGCAGGCTCCTCGTGGAGTGCAATGTAATCAGGTGGTTAGAGCATTGGACTAGTTAACTGTAAGGTTGCAAGATTGAATCCCCGAGCTGACAAGGTAAAAATCTGTCGTTCTGCCCCTGAACGAGGCAGTTAACCCACCGTTCCTAGGCCGTCATTGAAAATAAGAATGTGTTCTTTAACTGACTTGCCTAGTTAAATAAAGATGAAATAAAGGTGTAAAAAAAATACAGATTTCCGATTGTTATGAAAACTTGAAATCGGCCCTAATTAATCGGCCATTCCGATTAATCGGTCGACCTCTAGTAGAGACTAACACCCAGGGCAAGCTGCCCACTGCCTCAGAATACGGTATCTTATTATTGAAGTGGTATCACTCATTTTGTAATGCTTTTGTTTCTAACCCAGGGCAAAAAGGTCGAATTCACATGTGCGGGCTGCAAAGGCTTCTACGCCTCAAAAGTGGAGCAGTTCCACACACTGCCTCTGTGAGTTGCCCCTTTATAACCTCTCATAGGACTGGCAGTGTTTAACTTCTTGAGAATACAGGGGGTGCTGTTTTCGCATTAGCATAATTTGCTCTACAGATTAAACTGCCTCTTATTCAATTATTGCTCTTACTATATGCATATAATTAATACCATTGGATAGAAAACAATCTCTAGTTTCTAAAACCGTTTCAATTTTGTCTCTGAGTGAAACAGAAGTCATTTGACAGCACTTTCCCTGACCAAGAAGAAGAATGCAAGATGTGTATGCTCGCTTCAACGCTCTGCCTATATATGGTCACGCCACCTATGACCCGAAACACACTTCATTCGTCTTCCTCTGGGTGTCAAGAGGACGTCAGAGGAGAAATTTTTTGTTTATCTTGTACTGACGTGAAATAAGACCTATTTCTTTGGCGTGACCGACAACTTCCGGTTCTCTGAATCGCGCGATTTGGAGGTGCGATTGTCTACTGTTTTGCTGCCGTTACGGATGAAAACTATCTCCGTCTCGAAGTTTGTTTGATACATGTGACCATATCATCGTAATGTATGTTTTTTCAATATAGTTTAATCAGATTATTTGAATTTTTTCGGGAGTTTTGCCGTGTTCCGTTCTGTGACTTTTTTTACTTTGGACAGATCCGTGCCAGTCGACCAGTACCTATGCTAAATGAAGAGGGAAAGTTGCCATTATGAATGGATTGAACGACTCATCAGGACTAAGGACACCTTGATCAACATTCTGATGAAAGATCAGCAATAGTAAGACCCAATTTACGATGTTATTTCATATATCTGTCGTGCATGTGAACTGGTCGTGGGCGCCCAGCTGGTTCTGGCTGGCGTGGCTATGCTAATTTAGCGCTACATTTTGTTTTCGCTATAAAACATTTAATAAATCTGAAATATTGTTTGGATTCACCAGATGTTGGGCTTTCAATATCTGTACGCTGTGTATTTTTCTGAAATGTTTTAAGATAAGTAATTAGTTATATGACGTTGGTCTCTGTAATTGTTCTGGCTGCGTCGGCACTATTTCAGATTGCAGCTGCAATGTAGAACTGTGATTTATACCTGAAAAATGCACATTTTTCAAAAAAAACCTATGCTATACCATAAATATGTTATCAGACTGTCATCTTATGAAGTTGTTTCTTGGTTAGTGGCTATATATATTTTTATTTAGTCGAATTAGTGATAGCTACTGACGCAGGAAAAAACTGTTGGAGTAAAAAAATTGTGTCTTATGCTAACGTGGTTAGCTAATAGATTTACATATTGTGTCTTCCCTGTAAAACATTTTAAAAATCTGAAATGGTGGCTTTATTCACAAGATCTGTATCTTTCATCTGGTGTCTTGGACTTGTGATTTAATGATATTTAGATGCTACAATTTACTTGTGACGCTATGCTAGCTATGCTACTCAGTGGGGGGGGAGTGGGGGGTGATCCCGGATCCGGGTTGTTGACTCGTTAAAGGTTAATGAAATGAGTGGTCATTGTGTCCTGAGACTTTAGGAGCAGTTACCTTCCTGAGCAGGTTGTAGGACTTAGGGATGAGCACCACCGAACAAATTTCACTCATCTGTTATTTTGTTGACTGGTTTCATTGTCTGTCTGTTCCTCTCTCTTCCTCTCTGTCTCTGGGCAGTGTGCTGGTTCTGCATCTGAAGAGGTTTGGAGGACCTGGGGGCTTGGAGAAGCTGGAGACTCCTCTTTTGTTTCCTTCGGAGCTGAGGCTCTCCACCCTCTTTGGGGACATTGTGCCACCCCTGCACAGTGCCAGCCCACAGGCCCTGACCAACCAGGCCCCCAATATCCAGGTGTCCATCCCCCAGACCCTCGCCAGCCAAGTCTCCAGCCCACCTGGAGAGGCAAAAGATAGCGCCATCTGCTGTTCAGGTAGGTCATGGCACCACAACACTATTCTTGCTCCAAAACCACACAAGCCACCCACTCCCAAAATGGTCCTGCAGACAGAGAAGCTAGCAGCTACAAATTAAAATGTTTCTCAGACATCTTCAGTGATGTATAGGAGCTGTTTTAGACCAGAGCAATTCAGACAAGCGACCACATTTTCACAGCTCTTTGTATGTATATTTGACCCCTCAGATTGAAATGACCAGGAACCAGGGAAAGCTCTGTGGACAGCCTCAGTGGTGAGGAGAGATAGAGAGTGAAACCAGTGAAAAATAAGTTATGACAGAACACTGAGATAGTTATGAGGAGTACACGATATAGTAGACCTCCTGCAGTAGACTAGTAGTGTAGTGGATTGTAGACAGTGTGGTGGACTGTAGAGGAAATGAGAATCCAATGATCACATGTGTTTTCTTACAGAAGCAGCAGCCAGTAAAGTCAGTGAATGGCTACTACCAGCTGACTGGCGTAGTCTCTCATTTGGGAGGCTCCGCCAACTCCGGTAAGTAAATACCTTAAAACAAAAAATGCCTATGCACAGTACATATGGCATAGGCTGAATCCCAAATCACTCCCTTCTCCTCGGCTCTCAATTTGCGCATTCACATGCGCCTCTGCCATATGAACAAGTATCCCAAAGCTGAGGGAGTGAAAATGATTGAGGGTGAAGGCCAGGGATAATCATCCCACGGGCCGCCAGTTGGGGAACTCTGATGTAGGGTTTAATTAGACCCTCCAATAGCCACTTCGGCCAAGCGAGCAAGGTTGCAGGCTTCAGAGCGAAGTGCCATCCCGACAAGCACTGTGATATGTTTAGAGTTCACGCAATTTAATTCAAAGGAATGGAGAGGCATGCCTAATTATATGCCACGTGTATTTCTTTATCTCTGATTTCTAATCTTAACACATGTAACAGATAAAATACCTTCCAAATTAACTGTTATAACACACTCCATTACCCACAAGAGCCTGACCCTTGACCTCGAGTCTGTCTTCTTTGTGCCACAGGGCACTACATTAGTGACATCTTGAATGCAAGTGGAAACTGGTTCTGCTGTAATGACAGCCAGGTGTCAATGTCCAATGAAGCCACTGTGCTGAGGACCAGAGCCCGGAGTGCTTACCTGCTCTTCTATATGTTCAGGTACTGCTTACTCTCGCCATCTATATTCTTGTGTTGCTATATATATGTGTACTGTATGTACAGTAAGTGGTTCCTTTCACCCTTCAGGGCAGGAGAGCAGGAGGCCCCAGCACACAAGGCCTAATAGGGCCACCAGCCCGAGCCTCGACAGGGGCAGCACTTGGACCAGCCTCCACACCCCAAGCCCAGCCTCAAAACCCTCAACCCTCAGCTCAATTAAACTACCAGGCCCAGACTAAACACCCCCAGCACCTGGACCAGCCTCAGCCCAGCCTCAACAGGGGCAGCACCAGGCCCAGCTTCATCACCCCCAGCCTCAACAGGGGCAGCACTGGCCCAGCCTCAACACCCTCAGACCTGACTCAACAGGGGTAGAACCAGGCTAGACTCAAAACCCCCAGCCTCAACAGGGGCAGCACTGGCCCAGCCTCACATCCCCAGCCCAGCCTCAACACCTCCATGTTTGCCCCTGACGACATTCCCACTGCTGTGTCAAAAAAAAAAAAAATCACTTAAGGAATCTGTCAAGAGAATTATGTTCTCGATGTTCATAAACCAATTCAATTAAACTACTCAGTCTGCTAATCAGGATTTGTAAGATACTGATTGAAATGAAACAGACGGAAGCCCAGCTAAAATAGTCAACAAGGTTTATTCACTAGAGCGCTGGTTAGTTGTACAAAACCATTCATTTTATACTAGCTCCTTACGCACATACTCTTGCACAAAAACAGAATTCATACGCACATACATTTGCACACAAACAGTAGGTGTCCTACGCACATACTGTCCTGCTACCCAGCCGACAAAGATTAGGGGAGTCCGTGAGAATCACTCCCCGTCCTCCCTCAAGATAGGGAGACCCTGGGAAGTACTCTCAGTGGCCCCCCAGCCAAGGTCGGCACCGAATCTTGCTCAGACAGTCTGTGTTTAAGATACTGTAGAGACATATTGTTTTACTGACTAAAACTACACACATCATTAATTATAACTTTATGATTCTAGTCAATTTCATACAATTATATGGTTTCAGGGTGGAGTATTCCAATCATTCATTTAAACATATAAATTCCAACAACAGAATCGGACTTCCGATCCCCCCCCCCCCTACAAAAAATTATGACTGATCTGTCAATCATGCGGCTCAAGGGAGACTTGATCTTCAACACTAGCATGAGCATCCTTTTCAGTAGCGTATGTCATAAATATCTGCCCTTGTTTTGACTACTTCACCTAATGTATAAAGCACATGTAAAATAAATGAATAAAGTATACACACTAAATGTAGTACACAGAATGTCTGATTATTTAGAGGGTATAACATCCCTTCTATTTGGTTTGGTTTGAAATCCTCCTGTTGTGAAATACACTGTGGTGTATAACCTTATTCAGCACGGTCACACCGGATGACCTGCAATATTCAACATTGATCCAGGTCCCCAGGATATCGGGAGATGACTTGTGCATGCCATGCAATTTCAATAAAGACAAACAAATTGAAGATAAAATGCTATGCTATGAGTATATTTTGAAGTTAGTCTTCAGTTGTATTTACCATTTGAATAAATACAGACATGAAAATGCTGGGCTACGGATGTAACCGTGGTTCTCTGAGTAGAGTAACGGGTTTCAAAACGACCTCTGGGAACTCCTTCCCGTTCACATGATATGATTGAGATGCTTAATATCAAAGATGTTTATAGTGACGCCACACCCTTACTGTACCCATGTGACCTGTCACTATAAAAGCCGATGTGACGCGATATACTGTCTTTTCTTCACTCACGTACACTCCCCTACGTATTTATTTAGACAGTGAAGCTACAACTTTTAATTTGGCTCTATACTCCAGCATTTTGGATTTGACTGTACAGAATATCACCTTTTATTTAAGGGTAATTAATGGTAAATAATGTATTGTGTCATTTTGGAGTAATTTTATTGTAAAGAAGAATAGAGTGTTTCTGAACACTTCTACATGAATGTGGATGCAACCATGATTACGGATGATCATGAATAAATCATGAATAATGATGAGTGAGAAAGTTACAGAGGATCATACCCCCAAGACATGTGTCATATATACATATATTCATATACCTAGCTCATTATATCAAGCACATATATTGAGCATTATTTGAGAGGCCATAGGGTTTTAGAGTCTGCTTGTGACCATAGGATTAAAGGCTTGCACAACACACCCCATGACAGGGCACAGGACTGATCTTGCACAACACGGGGTTCCTTATTGACACAATGGTTCTTCGGTGTCTCAGGGATGCTAACCGCATAAAACCGTTGTAGAGCGCCAGAACCAAACCGCCTGACTTGGGTAGTTGCTCACATCCCTCTAGTCAGGAAACCCCCTAGCCCCAGACAGTAACTGCCAGTTGCAGTTTCCCTTATCTCATGACTCCTGGACACACACGGACATTTCATCTCGCACGAACACACACACCTCACTCCCATCTCTACTGGTCGGGTGCCAAGAGCAGAGGACTCTGCTGTGCACCAATGGGGCTACTGCTATTGGCCAGAGCAGACCCGCCTCCAACTCTTCAGGACCAGTCAGAAATCAACACGAAGAGACTCCACCTACATTGTTCCATGTATAAAAACTGCTGTAAGCTCTGATTAGGACCCTTTTTCAGCTGACTCTTTCCGAGCCATATGACTAGGTCCGTGTCACGTTAAACTACAGGACAAGATATCTTTGACTTTAATAAACTGCCTTTTGCTATACTTGATTCCACTCTGTCCAGTGTCCATGATTTGGTCTCGCTCTCCAGTAAATGAAACACCAACACATGCTAACCTCTCACCATTACCAATAATAGGGGAGGTCAGCATTTTTGGGGGGGGATATGATATTTATACCTCTGTAACTTTCTTACTCATCATTATTCACGATTCATTCATGATTATCTTTAATCATGGTATTCTATTCTTATTTACAATAAAAGTGACTCCAAAGTGACACAATACATTATGTACCCTTCATTTCTATTACATTCACATTTTAGTCATTTAGCAGACGCTCCTATCAAGAGTGACTTACAATTAGTGCATTCATCTTCACATAAAGTGCCCTCAGAAAGTATTCACACCCCTAGACTTTTTACACATTTTGTTATGTTACAGCCTGAATTTAAAATGGAGTAAATATATTTTGTTCTCTCACCCAATTATACAAAATACCCCAAAACGACAAAGTTAAAACATATTTTTAGGAATGTTTGCAAATGTATTGAAAATGAAATGAAATATTGAATTCACGTAAGTATTCACACCCCTAAGTCAATACTTTGTTGAAGCACATTTGGCAGTGATTACAGCTGTGAGAATTTCTGAGTAAATCTCTAGGAGCTTTCCACACCTGGATTGTGCAACATTTGCCCATTAGTCTTTTCAATGTTTTAAAAACTGCTTCAGATTGGTTATTAACTCTCACAGAGCACTGTAAGCTCTGCCCACTGACCATTGAGCTTTAATTGAACCAATCACATTCATTCCTCCCTTGAGGCAGAGCTGCCCTCAGGGCAAGGCGGAATACGGAAAACTGTCCCTAACCAATCTGGATTGTTGTTTGAGGTTTAGGGTAAATCTCTATGCCCTGTTCACATTCTTTTGACCAACCCTTTGTCCATCTGCTGGTGAATAAGAGAAAAAGCGTGGTGGTGTCATACATGACCGATGACATCACAATGGTCTTAAAGCCAATTTGAACAATGGGTTAATGTGGATATGTATCAGTCTTCATTGGTTATCGACATGGCTTGTTTCTGCTGGTGCAAAAAGGTATGAAATCAGGTCATTTAATCGATTTACAACCACTTAAATTCTGGAGTTGTATTTTTCTCTTAGACCAAGTGGGAAGAATAAAAGTAAAAGTAGATTCTGATTGACGAATACATAAAAAGTGTACATGAAGTGTATATGAAGTTCAGCTTTTGCAAATGTCACTCAATGTCACCTGTCTATACTTTGCTATTTGAGGTTTAGGATAGACAGCTAAGTTCCACTAATTTAGGCCTACCTCTTCCTATTATTATGACCCCCCACCCCACAATTTTCTTTCTCCATTGGCTTGGGATCGGGGGGAAAAGTATTTAGCACTAACACATATTCTTGTCAACAGAAAAAACGGCAGAAAGCCAATTCAATTGATGTGGAGCAGAAGACAAGAAATAAGAAGGAGAGTAGCACTTCATCCTCCTCTCCAATTCCAACTGACCAATCTGAACGGAATGCCTCCGCCACCTCTGACCCGTCACCCTCTGACCAACTCTCCTCCCTCTATCCACCTCCCTCTCCTGTTAAATGTTCCTCTCAGCCTTGCTCTCCTGCTAAACAGCCCTCTCTCCCCAGGTCACCTTCCAAACACCCTTCCCCAGTGAAATCCTCTCCAGTGGTGTCCCGCCCTAGTTCTCCCTCTCCTACCAACTCTCTGGACAGTCATGGAGACACCAGCCAAGAGGGCGCAACAGTCAGGTAATTCAAACAAAAATAAAACAAGGACAGTGCCATCCTAGAGTCTCCTTGAAGAGTTGGGTTTAGAGCTACAAAACCTGTGCCAGTGTTAATCAAGAGTATGAGTGCTAATCTAGGATCAGGTCCTCTCTTTCCATAATAATCTGATTTATTATGATCTTAAAGGCAAAACTGATCCTAGATCAGACTCTTATTCTTGATAACATAATCCCAGAAAGGTATTTTCCTCAAACTGTAGTTTTAGGCTCTTCTAACCACATCTAGTGGATAAATGGAGTACTAACCTATTGCCCTGGTCTACTTAGTACACTGCATTTATATGGACAGCAATACATGCATAACTACTCAGACTGTGTTTATAGTACAGTATAGTATTTAAGAGAGAGACTGTGTAATGTGATACTATCTCTGCTTTGGAGGCTTTAGACCTGTTTCTCTCCTTCCTTCAGACCTCTGTCTCTTCAGGACCACTCTAGCCCAAGGCCCCAGAGGCCAGACTCTTCACAGGGCCAGCTCAGCCACCAGAGGGTCAGAGGAGAACGGGGGGCCCTGGTCAACATGGAACTTATTGGGTAAACCACAACACACCGTAGATGCATTGAAAATAAGCTCTTTATTGTTTAGAGATCAATGTCTGATATACTATGGGGATGGGGCTTACTATCAAGCATGTCAGTTTTATTAGATATTTATAAACCCATGAATTATGGTCATCTTGGTCTAAAGGACATCCACTTCTTTGTGTACTCACAGAATGACAAAGAACTTATACCTGACCAAGACGGCTGCCATTGTCAGCACTTTCTAGAGTTATGAAGGTTTATGACATAGGCCATTCTATGTTTCTAGGATATTGTATCTCTATGTGTGTACTGATGGCTGCTTCTTCTTCACAGGTTGCCTAACATTGGCAACACTTGCTTCCTAAACGCCACCCTGCAGTGCCTCCTGGTCCTGCCTTCCTTCTCAAAGGAAATCCTACGCCAGGAACAACTCTGGAGCTCCTCCCCCTTCTCCAACCTGCTCAGGTAAGGGAAGGCTCAAAAGCAGACACACCCCCACCCACCCATTATTTGTGGTCATAAATTAAAGAAGGGACACACTCTTTTCACGCCACTTCTATAGAAAGTGATTTTCGTAGCAGGTTAGGAAAGCATTTTCGCTAACCCTAACCAAGTCATATTCCGCTGTGTATTGCATTTATTTAATTATTTCCTGTTTTTTGTTGTTTTCGGAATCTTCATAACCCAGAGGAACAACAATGACACGATGATTATGATGTAGATATTTGTAGGCCAATTTGGAAACTGTAGAATGACTACATTGCCCATAATGCTCATCGACTGAACATTCCACATTAGTATGGGAAATTTGGTCGTTTTTAAAATGTTCTGGAATTGAGAGCAGTATACAAACCAAATATCTTAGGAGAATAAACAACACATTTTTGTTGTTTTGCTTCATTGTCAGTCCTCTAAGGTGAAATTGCATTGAATCGAATTAATCATTTCTAATGATGGGGTGCCGCTAGATAAAAAATATTTGGATATATTCATCTGCCTCTTCAGCCGTAAGCCAGTAGGTTGACACCATCCAGTCAGCTGCTAATTTACTCTCTGTCTCCCCTACAGTTGTCTGTCTGATGTGCACCGTTCAGGTCTACCTGGCAGTGGCGCAAACCAGGCCTCAAAAGCAGACCTCATGTGGAAGGTCAAGTGCTCCTTGTCGGGATATGATTTGAAGTATCTGGGGGACATGCAACAGGTAACTGAGGCACTACTCTCTTCTGAACAAACACTCTTTTTGCAAGGGTTCATTTGTCACTCAATAATTAGATTTTATCTTGGTATTTTTTTTCTCATCATAGGACGCACACGAGTTACTTGTGAATATGCTGTGCCAGCTGAAGAAGGAGGGCATGATACTGAAGACGCTCGGGGTGAACTATATCTGCCTGAGCAAGGAACTTTCCCAGCTGGAGTTCCAGCTTGTGTCAGTGCGCACATGTACCAGGTAAGAGCTCCCGTTGGTTGTAATGTATCTACTGGTAACATGATCTTTCTACAAATAATATTACAATCCACATGGCATAACATTGCAGAGACCTGAAACAGAAACCTGATGCATTTTTCTTCTCTTTGTCCTGCTTTTGAAGCTGTGGGCGTGAGTCGTCCACCAGAGAGGATTACAATCACCTCTCATTGGACTTCAGCTCTGAGCGCACCTTGCTAAGCAGCGTAGCACTCACTTTCAAAGTCAGCACGTAGGGTTTAGCCCTGGGTGTAGAGAATAGAGGTCGACCGATTATGATTTTTCAACGCAGATACCGATTATTGGAGGACCAAAAAAGCCGATACCGAATAATCGGCCGATTTTTTATGACAATTACAACAATACTGAATGAACACTTATTTTAACTTAATATAATACATCAATAAAATCAATTTAGCCTCAAATAAATCATGAAACATGTTCCATTTGGTTTAAATAATGCAAAAACAAAGTGTTGGAGAAGAAAGTAAAAGTGCAATATGTGCCATGTAAGAAAGCTAACGTTTAAGTTCCTTGCTCAGAACATGAGAACATATGAAAGCTGGTGGTTCCTTTTAACATGAGTTTTCAATATTCCCAGGTAAGAAGTTTTAGGTTGTAGTTATTATAGTATTTATAGGACTATTTCTCTCTATACCATTTGTATTTCTGTTATTTAATATAGTAATTAATGTTTATAAATTGCAATTATCTTTTTAGGTCTGAACCCCAGAGGTTGTAAAGTTCTGGTTTAAATGAAACAGACAGAATTCCCATCTCACAATTAGTCAGATACAATTTTATTGGCGAGAGCTCTCCCGTGCATATACAAAAACATTCCTTTTATACTTCTTTCTTAACCTACACACATACATACACACTATATTTGGATTATCCCCTGAAGTCTCACCACAGTTTATTACCACTCAGCTGACAGTTCCAGTCCCCTCCAGGTTTTCCAAACATAGGTTAACATTTACATTTACATTTAAGTCATTTAGCAGACACACTTATCCAGAGCGGAGTCTCTTTGCTTTCTTTCGACACACACATACATTCATTTCTTCCCCAATGGTTATCATTTTTAATTACCCCATGTCCATGCTACATAACCTCTTATCCTAATGGTTAAGTTTCTGGGTAGAATTATTTAATCATTTATCTTAAACCTTAATAAAATATTTTAACAATTTCATTAACCTTTGACTTTTGGATGTTCTTATAGGCACTTTAGTATTGCCAGTGTAACAGTATAGCTTCCGTCCCTCTCCTCGCTCCTACCTGGGCTCGAACCAGGAACACAACGACAACAGCCACCCTCGAAGCAGCGTTACCCATCGCGCCACAAAAGCCGCGGCCCTTGCAGAGCAAGGGGAACAACAACTCCCAAGTCTCAGAGCGAGTGACGTTTGAAACGCTTTTAGCGCGCACCCCGCTAACTAGCTAGCCATTTCACATCGGTTACACCAGCCTCATCTCAGGATTTGATAGGCTTGAAGTCATAAACAGCAGAGCTGCTGGCAAAACGCACGAAAGTGCTGTTTGAATGCTGGTACCTACCATCGCTCAGTCAGACTGCTCTATCAAATCATAGACTTAATTATAACATAATAACACACAAAAATACGAGCCTTAGGTCATTAATATGGTAGAATCCGGAAACTATCATCTCGAAAACAAGACGTTTATTCTTTCAATGAAATACGGAACCGTTCCGTATTTTATCTAACGGGTGGCATCCATAAGTCAAAATATTCCTGTTACATTGCACAACCTTCAATGTTATGCCATAATTACGTAACATTCTGGCAAATTAGGCGGCACAAACTGTTGCATATACACTGACTCTGCGTGCAATGAATGCAAGAGAAGTGACACAATTTCACCTGGTTAATATTGCCTGCTAACCTGGATTTCATTTAGCTAAATATGCAGGTTTAAAAATATATACTTCTGTGTATTGATTTTAAGAAAGGCATTGGTGTTTATGGTAGGTACACATTGGAGCAACGATACGCACCGCATCGATTATATGCAACGCCAGACACACTAGATAAACTAGTAATATCATCAACCATGTGTAGTTAACTAGTGATTATGATTGATTGATTGTTTTTTTATAAGATAAGTTTAATGCTAGCTAGCAACTTACCTTGGCTTACTGCATTCGCGTAACAGGCAGGCTCCTCGTGGAGTGCAATGTAATCAGGTGGTTAGAGCATTGGACTAGTTAACTGTAAGGTTGCAAGATTGAATCCCCCGAGCTGACAAGGTAAAAATCTGTCGTTCTGCCCCTGAACGAGGCAGTTAACCCACCGTTCCTAGGCCGTCATTGAAAATAAGAATGTGTTCTTTAACTGACTTGCCTAGTTAAATAAAGATGAAATAAAGGTGTAAAAAAAATACCGATTTCCGATTGTTATGAAAACTTGAAATCGGCCCTAATTAATCGGCCATTCCGATTAATCGGTCGACCTCTAGTAGAGACTAACACCCAGGGCAAGCTGCCCACTGCCTCCGAACAAATTTCACTCATCTGTTATTTTGTTGACTGGTTTCATTGTCTGTCTGTTCCTCTCTCTTCCGCTCTGTCTCTGGGCAGTGTGCTGGTTCTGCATCTGAAGAGGTTTGGAGGACCTGGGGGCTTGGAGAAGCTGGAGACTCCTCTTTTGTTTCCTTCGGAGCTGAGGCTCTCCACCCTCTGTGGGGACATTGTGCCACCCCTGCACAGTGCCAGCCCACAGGCCCTGACCAACCAGGCCCCCAATATCCAGGTGTCCATCCCCCAGACCCTCGCCAGCCAAGTCTCCAGCCCACCTGGAGAGGCAAAAGATAGCGCCCTCTGCTGTTCAGGTAGGTCATGGCACCACAACACTATTCTTGCTCCAAAACCACACAAGCCACCCACTCCCAAAATGGTCCTGCAGACAGAGAAGCTAGAAGCTACAAATTAAAATGTTTCTCAGACATCTTCAGTGATGTATAGGAGCTGTTTTAGACCAGAGCAATTCAGACAAGCGACCACGTTTTCACAGCTCTTTATATGTATATTTGACCCCTCAGATCCAAATGACCAGGAACCAGGGAAAGCTCTGTGGACAGCCTCAGTGGTGAGGAGAGATAGAGAGTGAAACCAGTGAAAAATAAGTTATGACAGAACACTGAGATAGTTATGAGGAGTACACGATATAGTAGACCTCCTGCAGTAGACTAGTAGTGTAGTGGATTGTAGACAGTGTGGTGGACTGTAGAGGAAATGAGAATCCAATGATCACATGTGTTTTCTTACAGAAGCAGCAGCCAGTAAATGGCTACTACCAGCTGACTGGCGTAGTCTCTCATTTGGGAGGCTCCGCAAACTCCGGTAAGTAAATACCTTAAAACAAAAAATGCCTATGCACAGTACATATGGCATAGGCTAAATCCCAAATCACTCCCTTCTCCTCGGCTCTCAATTTGCGCATTCACATGCGCCTCTGCCATATGAACAAGTATCCCAAAGCTGAGGGAGTGAAAATGATTTAGGGTGAAGGCCAGGGATAATCATCCCACGGGCCGCCAGTTGGGGAACTCTGATGTAGGGTTTAATTAGACCCTCCAATAGCCACTTCGGCCAAGCGAGCAAGGTTGCAGGCTTCAGAGCGAAGTGCCATCCCGACAAGCACTGTGATATGTTTAGAGTTCACGCAATTTAATTCAAAGGAATGGAGAGGCATGCCTAATTATATGCCACGTGTATTTCTTTATCTCTGATTTCTAATCTTAACACATGTAACAGATAAAATACCTTCCAAATTAACTGTTATAACACACTCCATTACCCACAAGAGCCTGACCCTTGACCTCGAGTCTGTCTTCTTTGTGCCACAGGGCACTACATTAGTGACATCTTGAATGCAAGTGGAAACTGGTTCTGCTGTAATGACAGCCAGGTGTCAATGTCCAATGAAGCCACTGTGCTGAGGACCAGAGCCTGGAGTGCTTACCTGCTCTTCTATATGTTCAGGTACTGCTTACTCTCGCCATCTATATTCTTGTGTTGCTATATATATGTGTACTGTATGTACAGTAAGTGGTTCCTTTCACCCTTCAGGGCAGGAGAGCAGGAGGCCCCAGCACACAAGGCCTAATAGGGCCACCAGCCCGAGCCTCGACAGGGGCAGCACTTGGACCAGCCTCCACACCCCAAGCCCAGCCTCAAAACCCTCAGCCCAGCCTCAACAGGGGTAGTACCAGGCCCAGACTAAACACCCCCAGCACCTGGACCAGCCTCAGCATCCTCAGCCCAGCCTCAACAGGGGCAGCACCAGGCCTAGCTTCATCACCCCCAGCCTCAACAGGGGCAGAACAAGGCCCAGCCTCAACACCCTCAGACCTGCCTCAACAGGGGTAGAACCAGGCTAGACTCAAAACCCCCAGCCTCAACAGGGGCAGCACTGGCCCAGCCTCACATCCCCAGCCCAGCCTCAACACCTCCATGTTTGCCCATGACGACATTCCCACTGCTGTGTAAAAAAAAAAATCACTTAAGGAATCTGTCAAGATAATTATGTTATCGATGTTCATAAACCAATTCAATTAAACTACTTAGTCTGCTAATCAGGATTTGTAAGATACTGATTGAAATGAAACAGACGGAGGCCCAGCTAAAATAGTCAACAATGTTTATTCACTAGAGCGCTGGTTAGTTGTACAAAACCATTCATTTTATACTAGCTCCTTACGCACATACTCTTGCACAAAAACAGAATTCATACGCACATACATTTGCACACAAACAGTAGGTGTCCTACGCACATACTGTCCTGCTACCCAGCCGACAAAGATTAGGGGAGTCCGTGAGAATCACTCCCCGTCCTCCCTCAAGATAGGGAGACCCTGGGAAGTATTCTCAGTGGCCCCCCAGCCAAGGTCGGCACCGAATCTTGCTCAGACAGTCTGTGTTTAAGATACTGTAGAGACATATTGTTTTACTGACTAAAACTACACACATCATTAATTATAACTTTATGATTCTAGTCAATTTCATACAATTATATGGTTTCAGGGTGGACTATTCTAATCATTCATTTAAACATATAAATTCCAACAACAGAATCGGACTTCCGACCCCCCCCCTACAAAAAATGATGACTGGTCTGTCAATCATGCGGCTCAAGGGAGACTTGATCTTCAACACTAGCATGAGCATCCTTTTCAGTAGCGTATGTCATAAATATCTGCCCTTGTTTTGACTACTTCACCTAATGTATAAAGCACATGTAAAATAAATGAATAAAGTATACACACTAAATGTAGTACACAGAATGTCTGATTATTTAGAGGGTATAACATCCCTTCTATTTGGTTTGTTTTGAAATCCTCCTGTTGTGAAATACACTGTGGTGTATAACCTTATTCAGCACGGTCACACCTGCAATATTCAACATTGATCCAGGTCCCCAGGATATCGGGAGATGACTTGTGCATGCCATGCAATTTCAATAAAGACAAACAAATTGAAGATAAAATGCTATGCTATGAGTATATTTTGAAGTTAGTCTTCAGTTGTATTTACCATTTGAATAAATACAGACATGAAAATGCTGGGCTACGGATGTAACCGTGGTTCTCTGAGTAGAGTAACGGGTTTCAAAACGACCTCTGGGAACTCCTTCCCTTTCACATGATATGATTGAGATGCTTAATATCAAAGATGTTTATAGTGACGCCACACCCTTACTGTACCCATGTGACCTGTCACTATAAAAGCCGATGTGACGCGATATACTGTCTTTTCTTCACTCACGTACACTCCCCTACGTATTTATTTAGACAGTGAAGCTACAACTTTTAATTTGGCTCTATACTCCAGCATTTTGGATTTGACTGTACAGAATATCACCTTTTATTTAAGGGTAATTAATGGTAAATAATGTATTGTGTCATTTTGGAGTAATTTTATTGTAAAGAAGAATAGAGTGTTTCTGAACACTTCTACATTAATGTGGATGCAACCATGATTACGGATGATCATGAATAAATCATGAATAATGATGAGTGAGAAAGTTACAGAGGATCATACCCCCAAGACATGCTAACCTCTCACCATTACCAATAATAGGGGAGGTCAGCATTTTTTGGGGGGGATATGATATTTATACCTCTGTAACTTTCTTACTCATCATTATTCACGATTCATTCATGATTATCTTTAATCATGGTATTCTATTCTTATTTACAATAAAAGTGACTCCAAAGTGACACAATACATTATGTACCCTTCATTTCTATTACATTCACATTTTAGTCATTTAGCAGACGCTCCTATCAAGAGTGACTTACAATTAGTGCATTCATCTTCACATAAAGTGCCTTCAGAAAGTATTCACACCCCTAGACTTTTCCCACATTTTGTTGTGTTACAGCCTAAATTTAAAATGGAGTAAATATATTTTGTTCTCTCACCCAATTATACAAAATATCCCAAAACGACAAAGTTAAAACATATTTTTAGGAATGTTTGCAAATGTATTGAAAATGAAATAAAATATTGAATTCACGTAAGTATTCACACCCCTAAGTCAATACTTTGTTGAAGCACATTTGGCAGTGATTACAGCTGTGAGAATTTCTGAGTAAATCTCTAGGAGCTTTCCACACCTGGATTGTGCAACATTTGCCCATTAGTCTTTTCAATGTTTTAAAAACTGCTTCAGATTGGTTATTAACTCTCACAGAGCACTGTAAGCTCTGCCCACTGACCATTGAGCTTTAATTGAACCAATCACATTCATTCCTCCCTTGAGGCAGAGCTGCCCTCAGGGCAAGACGGAATACGGAAAACTGTCCCTAACCAATCTGGATTGTTGTTTGAGGTTTAGGGTAAATCTCTATGCCCTGTTCACATTCTTTTGACCAACCCTTTGTCCATCTGCTGGTGAATAAGAGAAAAAGCATCTAGCATTTCAATAAACCGATGACCAACCCACAAACAACATGGAAGCTATCAAAAAACAAGGAAGATGAAGGCACATAAAATGCCTTTAAATGTGGTGGCATGTTCAATTAAACAATATATAAAAAAATTATGTAAAAAAAGGAACAAGAAAACAAGGGAGCATATCTACAATATTGTATGTATACTGCATAACTTTGCTTTCAATAAAACATATTTGATAATTGAACTCTATATTTAAAACAATTCTAGATTGGGTTGCCAGACGGTGGTGTCATACATGACCGATGACATCACAATGGTCTTAAAGCCAATTTGAACAATGGGTTAATGTGGATATGTATCAGTCTTCATTGGTTATCGACATGGCTTGTTTCTGCTGGTGCAAAAAGGTATGAAATCAGGTCATTTAATCGATTTACAACCACTTAAATTCTGGAGTAGTATTTTTCTCTTAGACCAAGTGGGAAGAATAAAAGTAAAAGTAGATTCTGATTGACGAATACATAAAAAATGTACATGAAGTGTATATGAAGTTAAGCTTTTGCAAATGTCACTCAATGTCACCTGTCTATACTTTGCTATTTGAGGTTTAGGATAGACAGCTAAGTTCCACTAATTTAGGCCTACCTCTTCCTATTATTATGACCCCCCACCCCACAATTTTCTTTCTCCATTGGCTTGGGATCGGGGGGAAAAGTATTTAGCACTAACACATATTCTTGTCAACAGAAAAAACGGCAGAAAGCCAATTCAATTGATGTGGAGCAGAAGACAAGAAATAAGAAGGAGAGTAGCACTTCATCCTCCTCTCCAATTCCAACTGACGGTTCTGAATGGAATGCCTCCGCCACCTCTGACCCCTCACCCTCTGACCAACTCTCCTCACTCGATCCACCTCCCTCTCCTGTTAACTGTTCCTCTCAGCCTTGCTCTCCTGCTAAACAGCCCTCTCTCCCCAGGTCACCTTCCAAACACCCTTCCCCAGTGAAATCCTCTCCAGTGGTGTCCCGCCCTAGTTCTCCCTCTCCTACCAACTCTCTGGACAGTCATGGAGACACCAGCCAAGAGGGCGCAACAGTCAGGTAATTCAAACAAAAATAAAACAAGGACAGTGCCATCCTAGAGTCTCCTTGAAGAGTTGGGTTTAGAGCTACAAAACCTGCGCCAGTGTTAATCAAGAGTGTGAGTGCTAATCTAGGATCAGGTCCTCTCTGTCCATAATAATCTGATTTATTATGATCTTAAAGGCAAAACTGATCCTAGATCAGACTCCTATTCTTGATAACATAGTCCCAGAAAGGTATTTTCCTCAAACTGTAGTTTTAGGCTCTTCTAACCACATCTAGTGGATAAATGGAGTACTAACCTATTGCCCTGGTCTACTTAGTACACTGCATTTATATGGACAGCAATACATGCATAACTACTCAGACTGTGTTTATAGTACAGTATAGTATTTAAGAGAGACTGTGTAATGTGATACTATCTCTGCTTTGGAGGCTTTAGACCTGTTTCTCTCCTTCCTTCAGACCTCTGTCTCTTCAGGACCACTCTAGCCCAAGGCCCCAGAGGCCAGACTCTTCACAGGGCCAGCTCAGCCACCAGAGGGTCAGAGGAGAACGGGGGGCCCTGGTCAACATGGAACTTCTTGGGTAAACCACAACACACCGTAGATGCATTGAAAATAAGCTCTTTATTGTTTAGAGATCAATGTCTGATATACTATGGGGATGGGGCTTACTATCAAGCATGTCAGTTTTATTAGATATTTATAAACCCATGAATTATGGTCATCTTGGTCTAAAGGACATCCACTTCTTTGTGTACTCACAGAATGACATATAATTCATCCCTGACCAAGATGGCTGCCATTGTCAGCACTTTCTAGAGTTATGAATGTTTATGACATAGGCCATTCTATGTTTCTAGGATATTGTATCTCTATGTGTGTACTGATGGCTGCTTCTTCTTCACAGGTTGCCTAACATTGGCAACACTTGCTTCCTAAACGCCACTCTGCAGTGCCTCCTGGTCCTGCCTTCCTTCTCAAAGGAAATCCTACGCCAGGAACAACTCTGGAGCTCCTCCCCCTTCTCCAACCTGCTCAGGTAAGGGAAGGCTCAAAAGCAGACACACCCCCACCCACCCATTATTTGTGGTCATAAATTAAAGAAGGGACACACTCTTTTCACGCCACTTCTATAGAAAGTGATTTTCGTAGCAGGTTAGGAAAGCATTTTCGCTAACCCTAACCCTTCCCCTAACCAAGTCATATTCCGCTGTGTATTGCATTTATTGAATTATTTCCTGTTTTTTGTTGTTTTCGGAATCTTCATAACCCAGAGGAACAACAATGACACGATGATTATGATGTAGATATTTGTAGGCCAATTTGGAAACTGTAGAATGACTACATTGCCCATAATGCTCATCGACTGAACATTCCACATTAGTATGGGAAATTTGGTCGTTTTTAAAATGTTCTGGAATTGAGAGCAGTATCCAAACCAAATATCTTAGGAGAATAAACAACACATTTTTGTTGTTTTGCTTCATTGTCAGTCCTCTAAGGTGAAATTGCATTGAATCGAATTAATCATTTCTAATGATGGGGTGCCGCTAGATAAAAAATATTTGGATATATTCATCTGCCTCTTCAGCCGTAAGCCAGTAGGTTGACACCATCCAGTCAGCTGCTAATTTACTCTCTGTCTCCCCTACAGTTGTCTGTCTGATGTGCACCGTTCGGGTCTACCTGGCAGTGGCGCAAACCAGGCCTCAAAAGCAGACCTCATGTGGAAGGTCAAGTGCTCCTTGTCGGGATATGATTTGAAGTATCTGGGGGACATGCAACAGGTAACTGAGGCACTACTCTCTTCTGAACAAACACTCTTTTTGCAAGGGTTCATTTGTCACTCAATAATTAGATTTTATCTTGGTATTTTTTTTCCCTCATCATAGGACGCACACGAGTTACTTGTGAATATGCTGTGCCAGCTGAAGAAGGAGGGCATGATACTGAAGACGCTCGGGGTGAACTATACCTGCCCTGTTTCCCAGCTGGAGTTCCAGCTTGTGTCAGTGCGCACATGTACCAGGTAAGAGCTCCCGTTGGTTGTAATGTATCTACTGGTAACATGATCTTTCTACAAATAATATTACAATCCACATGGCATAACATTGCAGAGACCTGAAACAGAAACCTTATGCATTTTTCTTGTCTTTGTCCTGCTTTTGAAGCTGTGGGCGTGAGTCGTCCACCAGAGAGGATTACAATCACCTCTCATTGGACTTCAGCTCTGAGCGCACCTTGCTAAGCAGCCTAGCACTCACTTTCAAAGTCAGCACGTAGGGTTTAGCCCAGGGTGTAGAGAATAGAGGTCGACCGATTATGATTTTTCAACGCCGATACCGATTATTGGAGGACCAAAAAAGCCGATACCGAATAATCGGCCGATTTTTAATAGTGCGGAAATTATTGTAAAGGATTAATTGCATGACTAAATTGTCACGTTCGTCGTAATGTGGAAGAGAGGAGGACCAAGGCGCAGCGTGATTTGAATACATTCTTCTATATTTAATGAAACGAAGAATACTTGACAATCTAAACAAAAACAACAAAACGAACGTGACTCTATACAAAAACAACAAAACGAACGTGACGCTATATAAAAACAGTGCAGACACAAGCAACTAACACATAGACAATAACCCACGAAATACCCAACGGAATATGGCTGCCTAAATATGGTTCCCAATCAGAGACAACGATAAACAACTGCCTCTAATTGAGAACCAATCTAGGCAACCATAGACATACAAACACCTAGACTAGTAAACACCCCATAAACATACAAAACCCCTAGACAAGACAAAACACATACATCCCCCATGTCACACCCTGACCTAACCAAAATTATTAAGAAAACAAAGATAACTAAGGTCAGGGCGTGACATAAATATTCATGGGAATATATCAATTGAAAAAATAACAATAATTATTTGTTTAAATAGAGTCAAGGATATGTTTTGTATAATTCTAAAAAAGTACTAGAAAAAACATAAAAGCATTACAGTGTAATCCTGTAACGATCGTTCTCCTCCTCTTCGTCCGAAGAGGAGGAGTAGGGATTGGACCAAAGCGTAGCGTTGTTACATGACATAATGAAGTTTATTAAAGTAAGACGAAACACGAAAACACTTTAACAGACTACAAAACAAATAAACGATGTAGACAGACCTGACTTGAGAACTTACAAACTACGAAGAACGCACGAACAAGAACTTACAAACTACGAAGAACGCACGAACAGGAACAGACTACATACACGAACAACAAACGAAACAGTCCCGTGTGGTAGACATACGGACACGGAAGACAACCACCCACAACAAACAATGTGAAACAACCTACCTATATATGGTTCTCAATCAGAGGAAAACGTAAAACACCTGCCTCTGATTGAGAGCCATACAAGGTCAATTAAACCTGACACTTAACAAAACAAACACAGACTGCCCACCCAGCTCACGTCCTGACCCACTAAACACAACTATACAAAAGGAAAACAAGGTCAGGAACGTGACAAATCCATTTTATAAACTTTATTTGTAGATTTGATTAGTAATATTTATAGTAATTAATAGTTACAGCTTCTTTTGACAAAGTAGAAACAAACAAAAGAATTAGGACAATAATAATATAACCAACCAGGTGGGCAATTGAAATTATTTGCGGTATTCCTAAACAAAAGTACTAGTGCATGAACAATTGTAAAGTATTAATTGCATTAAGAAATATTAATGGAAACATATTAATGACGAGATATAAAAACAGTAATTTGAGGATTGTATCACACTGTATTGTGCCCTTATACCGTGCCTTTACACATGAATCAATCGCGTCTTCTCTTTATGCTTCGGGTCCACAGTCAGCATACAGCTTCGGGGCTTTGTGTGAGCAAGCCCCACAAACAAATCGGCTTATTTTTCCTGAGTTGGAGCTGTTGTGCTTGGGGAAGAGGGCGAGTAGCACCTGCTGCCTCCGCGGCCTGCTTGGCAGCTGTAGCTTCTTTCTTGGCGTTAGTGCTCACGAAGCTCATATGCCTGCCAAGAAAATTGATGTGAAGAAGTTATCCATTGTCACTTTTCTGCCTTTGCCCATGTGAGGCTCCACGAGTCTCAAAACCAGTCTCGGACAGTCGCTCACCCTATGGCCTGGTTTAATCTTTCCCCAGATATGGAGGTGTCATATGGAGATATGGAGGTGTTGTATGACAAGGTAAGTGTCATACAAACCACAGAATTTGCTCTTTCAGATACTATATAGAAATCACAATGTTTTACCTGCATGTGACTCTGAAGGAGGATTTGATAGTGATGCTCCTTTCCCTACGTCTGTCAATTACAAGATGTGCTCATCTTGCATTATTCTAAAGGCCTACTGCAACACATAGCATGTTTTTGTTTCCCTTACAATACATTGATTAGTAATATTTTTACAGTAAATAAAACAGTCCTGTAACAGCTTAGTAAAATGTAAAAGAAAATGGTATCAACCTGCAAGGCGCACGGTCAAAATTATTAAAATGAATGCCAACGCTGATAAATAGGCATAACACAAAATTAAATCAACCTCTTCACCCTCATCATTCAGTTAGGCGTAATTCAAATTAAATTGTGAAGTAACGTGCACAATTATCGCCCATTCCATCCATTTGTCATTCATTCAATGGGCGGGTATTGTTTGTCGCTGGATAGAGTCACGGATATTTTTGCTTTATTCTAAAGGCCTACAGCAACATGTAGCATGTTTTTGTTTCCCTTACAATACATTTGATTAGTAATAGAATCACAGTAAATAAAACAGTCCTCCTGTAACAGCTTCTTTATAGAAAGTTTAAAAGAAAATGGTATCAACCTTGCAAGCCATGCTGTCAAATTATTAACATGAGCGCCAACGCTGACAAATAGGCATAACACAAACTCATCATTACACTATTGTCTTTCTAAATTAAATCAACTTCTTCACCCTCCTTATCATTCAGTTAGTCCTAATTTAAATTAAATTGTGAATAAGGTGCACAATTATTGCCCATTCTTTCAGTAACTAAAGAGAGACGCATTAGCGCCTGCCTGAGTAGCAACGTCCTACAGCACATTGTCTTAGCGAATTAAGTTAGAAATAGATAAAAAGGCTCTAAATACTTTTCTGTTTGATTTCAAAATTCGGACACATGAGCAGTGTAAAATAGACATTTTCAGGGAGCGAGCAGGGCATAACTTTTTTTTGGGGGGGGGGGGTTAATATATTTATAACATCAAAACGTCAGGGGCCGTTGGCCTATGAAGGTTGTAGTGTTAACTAGTACTTCAAAGTATTTTTACTTTGTTAATTTACACCACTGCCAACACTGTAGACATTCTTCAGCAAAGATACTAGGATGGAAGCAAACGTAAGTAATTATTAATGTCATAATGAATAGTGCAAATATGTTAGTTAATGTAGAGACAAATGACTATGCATATTTTTTTGTCATCAAGTTAATTTAGGAAAATCGCTATTAGCAAGCTAACTTTAGGGGCGTTTTGACATAAGTATGACATTGTAATTCGTGTTTAATGATTTAGGGACTCCTGAGAAAACCAACAAACAAGGCTGTCGTCTTGTGAAAAAGTGGATGTAAAGAATCTATCTAATGCTGGGCGATGACCAATCACAGGGGTAGGTGTAGGGTCCTGCTAGAGTATGTAAAGTTTAGTTCCATCAATCAATGTTCGTTGTTTTGTGAGGATCTGTGTTTATTGCGCTATAACCCAATACTATATCACATGTGATTGAATATTAGCAACTGTTGGCCTGGGTGCTTGTGTGTGTGCTGGAAGTAACATTTTGCCCCAGATAGTGTGCTGAGAAGCTGTGGTTAACCTTGAGCGGGAACAGTATGTTTTCTATGCAGGTGCAAATAGCTCAACAATGTTGCAGAACTGTCTGACCTCAGTTTCTAGGGTGTGGGCGCGTAATCTACACAGCAACAGCGCCGGACATCTGGAGCGCTGTGGGGCTGGGACCAGCCTGGGCGCCACCGATAGGCTAGTGAGTCTAAACCACGCTAAGCCTCACATGTGATAGGCCAACGGACAAGCCTCACATGTGATAGGCCAACGGACGAGTTGGAACTATCTCTGTAACAGTATAACAGATGTTGATTGTATCATTCGAGTCAGTTCTCTGCTTTACCCTGGTGATACAGTGAACCCGTATATACGAAAATTGCATTTACCATTTATCACTTGTGTTTAATAAAAATACTTGAAGTATATTCGGTGACTCTGAATCACATTTTATCCTGATACCAGATTTGATTGACGCAACCCTTTACATGGTGACCCTGACGACGTGATCTGGTTGAAGGACTTCGCTGGAGATTGTCCGGCCGATTGGCCATTGCTGTCGTCGGACGGTGTGTCTCACAACTCCAGACCGGTCAACTAAAAAAGGTAAGCAGACACCTATTGTGAAAAACTAAAGTTCTGCACATTGGCATTATCCAAATTTAGTTTTGTGAGATACCTGTTTGATGTAAGTGACCAAATTCCAATGTTTATTTGAATGTCCGATTTAAAGATACATATATTGTGGTGAATGCAATTTTGACTGGCCAAGTATTAAATGAGATAATAGTGAGTTGTATTAGGTAGGTTGGTATACTTACTGGTTTATAATTAAAAGGTTGGAGTCCTTATCCCATTATAAGGTTAGAGTCCTTATAATTAAAAGGTTGGAGTCCTTATCCCATTATAAGGCCAGGGTCCTTATAATTAAAAGGTTGAAGTGTACATGAAATATTGTGTGTGACTGTGATATAATTTTTCTAGCTGAATGAAATATTGTGTGCGACTGCGTTATTAATTCTCTAGTTGAATGAAATACGGTGTGCTACTGTGATAAAATTTCTCTAGTTGAATAGTGTGAATGTATATCCCTAAGTAAACTTATATCATCCTGACTGTACTAAATTGCTAGAGCATTTGACATTTGATAATAACCGCCAAGTTCGTATAGTCAACCATACCACTGAATTTAATATAATTGGTGACCGAAATATAAATATATTATTAACAATAAAAATAAGTTGAGTCCACTATACATATTCTTGTTTTAATATACCCCAGGAAATAATTAAAAACTCTACCATGGAGTGCCAAAATATTGAGAAAGTTTGAAATCTACATTGGAGATAAATGGTGGAAAAAACGGAAAGGAGTGGAGGAAGAGAGGAGAGAAAATGTATAGAGAATGGACTGAGGAGGGCAGCATTGCCTCACATAGCGGGCTCCCAGTCGACAGGGAGAATACTGGAGACTGAAACGTAAAACATATAAATCCAGTACCGAGTGGAAACAAGAGGGAGAGATACGGTTAGTTAGTGTTTGTTTAGGATATAAACTGAACGTTTTAATAGCTTGTTAAGGTTAAATTGAAAGACTAATCCAGTCTAAATAATAGCGAGGCAATTTCGATATGATACGTTGTGTTGCCTAAATGATCTGCTGGAATAATGTATAGAGACTGGAGTCATATTTAAATTACTAAATCCTAGAATACAGTTAATAATGGAGAGATACGATAAAGTTGTGCCCATCGGAATGTTATTATTCTTATGGATTGACTGACATGAAATATACATTTAGCAAGGTACATGGTGTTTAAAAGTTGGAGTAGAGAAAGTTGGAAAGCTTGCGATAGACTTAAAGGTTTGGTTGTTGCTAACTAACGTTGTGATATCATTGAGTTCTAACGTAAAACTGTTTCATAAAGTAGAATACATCACAAAGGTACTCAAATTGATCCTGTACAAGGGACAGTGCACATTTATCACAGTTGTGTGTGTCTAAATGGGGTTTTAGGGGATTTCCATGTTTCCCAGCGACAAGATATCTTAAAGGGATACACTCACATGGAATATTAGAAGTTTTGTTTTCTGAGTTTAAATTAAATACATGATTTCTTTTGATAAAGGAAGGTTCTGGGAACCTGGATACAACAAGCAGAAAATGTTTGACTTAAGTCTAGGACAGGGGTTCCGCTAGCGGAACGTTCGACAAAAATTGACGAAATGAAATTATTATAAATATTTAACTTCAATTAAATCAGAAGTGCAATACACCAAATGAAAGCTATACCTCTTGTTAATCTAGCCACCATGTCAGATTTAGACGATTATCGATCAGTATCGATCAGTAGACAACACATTAGGTAGAGTTACAGCAAAGTAGATTAGTCACGAAAGTCAGAAATAGCAATAAAATTCATCAATTACCTTTGAAGATCTTCTTCTTTTGGCAATACTAAAGGTCACGACGAAACAATAAAGTGTCGTTTTGTTCGATATAATCCATTTTTATAGCCTAACACGAAACATTTTGTAAACGGCTTGTGTGGTAAATTCAGTGTCCTTCAACTTTGGACGTAACATTCAATGTAATTACTCACTCTAAACAGACGTTTTTCGAGTCATGTTCGGTTTCATTGCAATCCTCTGTTTGTTAGTAAAACAACAAAGGAACTGATTTGAACACACCAAACAACGAACTCATTGCGCACCAATGATATGACCAGTTCTTCGTTGATTGACTGTATTTCGGACCAATGACCACTGATCGTCTTGAAATCTAGCTGGGTAGATAGCCAATGAGCTGAGGTAAATGCCAACATGTAATGGTTCGACCCGGGAAGACTAGCCTTTGTTGGAAACTCATGCGTACACACAGTTATTCACCATTGAAAATTCCACAAGCATCCACGCTGGTTACGCGCAACATTTCAGTTTTGAGAGCATTTTCAGAGAGGAATTATGGCAAGTAAATCTTTAAAATCGAAGACGAAGACCAAATATACAGATCTACATGCTATCATTGACGAAATTGATAGAGATAGTGAGAGTGAACTGCAAAATGAATCGGAAAGTGAAAATTCATTTGATTCTAAATTTGAGGAAATGTTCCTGTATGGAGAAGATGCTGTGTTGGATCGGTGAGTAAAGTTGTTTGAAATTAATAATATCAAATATTATTCATTTGAGTTGTTTGAGATATTTTTATTTTATTTGCCATATATAAAAATATGACTAGGACATGAAATATAAAGTACACATAAGTATAATGAAATGTATAAAGTACACATTGCTCTACATTGTGGGTGTATATCTGTGTGTCTGTGTTTCTGTGTCTGTATATATTACATTTTATTTTTATTTTTTTAACATGTATTTTATTACTAAAAATGGAATGGACAACACCTCACCATAGTGACTTACTCTATATATAATCTGTGTCTGTGTCATTCTGATTGGGAGCCCATACTGCCAAGGTGCCCATCCCCCACTGAAGCTGGTCCATCCAGCCGGACCCCTGCTGTCTCCGGCACCACATCTACCCCCGCCCGGCCATCAAGAGGTGTGAAGTCGGTGACAAAGAAGCGGGGGAAGGGAAGCGTGGAACCTGCTGGCAGAGCGGAGGAGGATCGTTTGCACTCTGTGCTGGAGGAGGATGTGGCCCCATCACCTCCAATATTCAGACCAAAAAGGCCAGCAGGGCCTCAACTGGACATGACGTCAAAGTACAGCCCCATGCAACTGTTTCAGTTGTTTTTCACCTCGGCAGTTGTTGATTCCCTGGTGATGAACACAAATAAGTACGGAGCTAAGAAGCAGGAAGGCAAGACAGAGACATGGAAGGCCATTTCCATGTCAGATCTGTTTAGTTACCTTTCTATGGTCATCTACATGGGTCTTGTAAAGCTTAAAACCCTGAAGGACTACTGGAAAACTGCACCCCTCTATCAACTGCCTTTCCCCTCCACGGTCATGTCATGCAAAAGGTTTCTGACAATCTCACGGGCGCTTCATATCAGTGACCCAGAAGTTGATAAGGACAACGAGACGAAACGAGGCACGGCAAGGTTTGATAAGCTCTGCAAGATTAAACCTCTCTACCATGATATCATTGAGGCCTGCAAGACTTATTTTCAGCCCGCCCAGAACCTTTCCATAGATGAGAGGATGGTAGCCTCAAAGGCCAGAATTGGCCTAAAACAGTACATGCGTAACAAACCGACTAAATGGGGTTACAAACTGTTTGTTTTGGCCGATTCTGCGTGTGCATACACGTGCAATTATTTTGTCTATGAGGGGAAGAACAGTTGTGCGAGCGGTAAGGGACTTAGCTATGACTCCGTTATGCAGTTATTAGATTTCCAGCTGCTAGGGAAGGGCTACAAACTGTTTGTAGACAACTTCTACACAAGCCCTACCCTGTCCACAGACCTGAGGAAGCTGGAGATGTGGGCCTGTGGCACCATTCGGACCAACAGAGTGGGCTTTCCGAAAACCAGGGTGAACGACATGCCTAAGCGGGCTGAGCGGGGTACCATGAGATGGATCTGTGAAGATGGCCTGCTCTTTGTGAAGTGGATGGATACCAGAGAGGTGGTGATGTGTACAACAATCAACAAGTCCTTCGGTGGGGATCACGTTGTCAGACGTGTGAAGGGTGCTACAGGCGCATGATCCACCAAAAACGTCCCCATTCCAGCTGCTGTGAAGGACTACAACAAGAGCATGGGAGGTGTGGACCTGTCAGACGCTCTGATAGGCTACTATAATGTTCTTCACAAAACCATGAAATGGTACAAGACTTTGTTTTACCATTTCATTGACATTGCTGTGGTGAATTCCTTCATCCTCCAGAAGGAAATGGCCAAGAGCTGTGGACAGCCCCCCATCTCACAGCTAGCCTTCAGAGAGCTGCTCATCCAGGAGCTTGCTAGCTACAGCAAGACCACTGTAGCACCTTCTGTCCCCTCTACCTCTGTCCCTTCTGCTCCAACCAGTGGTGCGCACATGCTTAAATTCATCGCTGCAGGCAGGAATGTGCCTCAGGGAAAAAAGGGCTCAGTAGGGAGGCTTCGTTGTGCCCTTTGCCATAAGAAATCCCCTGTCACCTGCACCACCTGTTCTGTGACCCTCTGCTTCACACCAGAAAGAGACTGCTATGGGCTATGGCATCAGGAGCGCAATATTGTGTAGAGGACTGAGGGTCTTTGTAAATAGTTTCCCTTGTTTTATTTATATTCATTTTTTTCCTTTCTTGAATTTTTCAAATATATATGTTTTGGGGTAGAATAATTGTTTTGTATTTTGTATATAGTTATTTGCATCAATGTACCAATTTGGCCACTTGGGTACATTTGGGGAACTTGTGAGGGACACCTGGGTGACTTCATGCTCAATGGCATGTACCTCACTCATTCCTGAAGGTATCTGTCTGAAACTTTGGTCAAATACTGTTGCCTACTTATGTTCTTATTTGAAATGATCCCCAGTATCATATCTGAATGTTTGGCCTTTCTTGTTTATTTTAAAGATGCAACAACAGTAAAAGAACAAAAAACGTCTGTTTATTTCCTTGTATTTTCTTCTACCAGATCTATTGTGTTATATTCTCCTACATTCAATTCACATTTCCACAAACTTCAGAGTGTTTCCTTTCAAATGATACCAACAATATGCATATCCTTGCTTCTGGGCCTGAGCTACAAGCAGTTTGATTAGGGTATGTTTTCAGGTGGAAAATGGGGAGGGCTATCCCTAACAAGTTCAAATTAAAAAAGAAAAATATGTTTAATGTAGTAAGGAACACTTCTTTGAAGTGGTGGTATGACTTATGACTTCTATCATAACTTTCCATTGTGGTCTGATCAGCCTCATTGGAAAGCCATTTGGATGGAGAATCTAAGGTCATTGGTAATACTGAGTTTAAGGTAATTTAATACAACAAGGTGGTGAAATTAATATTATAGTGTATTATATTTTCTTAGATGAATACGGTGAGAAAATTAGTTAGGATACGTTTTAGAAAAGGTAGACTCATGTTAAGTATTTAGAACATATTTTAAGCCAACAGGGCAGGAAAAAAGATGAAGGTAGAAAAATAGTGATTTTATAAGCATAAAATTTAATTATGAAAAGAAAAATGTTGCAGTTCTTCGGGATGGTAAATTACTGTAGATAATGGATCCCATACTATGCAATATATATTAAATTATTGATGATACTGATTTTAAGGCTAACCCATGTTATTGTTAGATAAAAAACAGTGGACTCCTGAAGGAGATATTTCATTAGTACAGAAAGCATATGATATGGTTAGCATTCGTTTTGGCCTCATTTGATCATAGTATAAAGTGGACGGGGATATATGACATCTGTGGTGATTCAGGATTATTGATAGGATCGAGATAACCTTATTTAACCTATGTAAGGACTTTAGAAATTGCCACCATAGACATATTTTTTGTGTGTGTCTAATTCCATGGGTTCAGATAAAGCCAAACAGTGAGACACTTAGTTAATGTTTGGAAACAACACATAGTTATTACTGACTGTTATGTGACCAAGCTACAGACAGATTCGACACAAACCTCAAATAGGTATGTAATGACACATTATATAAACTCTTTATAGTGTTTTATTTACATTTTAGAGGCGATAAGGTGATAAGTTGGACAGATCGAGTGAAAAAAAGCAATTTTCCCACACAACATCTCTCCTTCTCACTATCACGCATTAGTTTCGCTTCCCCACCCTCCATTTTTAAAAAGACCCGACGGGACTCATTGCCTGCTTGAATTATGCAGAAACGGGCAGCGTCTAGGTCATGTAATTGATCATGTTGAAAAGGGGAGAAATTGTGCTTTACAATGGTATTGACATTACAGTTGATCTGGAAGTATTACGTTTTTGGGGCGCTAAAATAAGGGCAATTGTACGGACTAAGGCGATGTACGAGTTCACGTGAGTTTACGTTAAGTCGTTAGCTAGGTAACATCTATTAAAGGGGGCATAACTAACTTGAGATGAAAATGTACACATCTAGTGCAAGGGAGTAAGCTTATACATCTATGTACTAGGTTGCTATCTTAAGGTTATTGGTTTTGGACTAACATTACCACAGTCTAGCATCTAGATGTGTGCATTTTTAACTCAACACTTTTCTGTGGTGATATTCAATAGTTAGCTAGCTAATATGGATACAGTAAAATTGTAAATGTAATGTGTAACTGTCTAACTTTTGCAAGGCAAGTAACATTAATCTATCAAATGATGTGTCCATAATTTAGCTGTACCATAACCCATATACTTCTTTTTTTCATTGATTTGCTGAAACCTACACTGAACAAAAGCCTCAGAGTAAAGGTCAGTCAACCTCTGAATTTAGTCAGTTTATCTGTAGCAAAATTGACTTGCAGAAGTAGTGGCTGTCCAAAGGCAGTTATGTCTGGCAGAAGTTATTGGACGAAACAAAAGCGCACATTAAGAATACTCCAATCGTTTGCCAATTCATCATCTTCACTAGAGGATATTAATGATTCTCAAGTGTTAGAAGACGTTCATCCGGAATAGAATCTCCACAAGGAGCCTAATCATGAAGAAGATGATGTGTATCTGCACTGCTTAAGTTCTTTTGATGATATTGGGAATTTTCCAGTACAGATGTGACATCTTAGATTACCTCCCGGGTGGCGCAGTGGTCTAGGGCACTGCATCGCAGTGCTAGCTGCGCCACCAGAGTCTCTGGGTTCGCGCCCAGGCTGGGCTGGGTTCGCGCCCAGGCTCTGTCGCAGCCGGCCGCAACCGGGAGGTCCGTGGGGCGACGCACAATTGGCATAGCGTCGTCCGGGTTAGGGAGGGTTTGGCCGGTAGGGATATCCTTGTCTCAGTATGTAAAATGTATGCACTCTACTGTAAGTCGCTCTGGATAAGAGCGTCTGCTAAATGACTAAAATGTAAAAATGTAAAATGTAAAATAAGTGCACTTTATGTGTGTGTCTAGGTCATTAGGCACCATTAGACATGCACCTGTCTTGGGAGTGGGCATGCCTGTTTATTTTTGTACCATTGCTATGGCCTAATATTTAATGTTGCTATGGTTACACCTGTTGGGAATTTTCCTGTACATGTGTGCCCATTATACATCTTAAGAGTAGTCAGCAGAATAAGTGCACTCTATATGTGTGTCTAGATCATTAGACATGCACCTGTCTTGGGAGTGGGCATGTCTGTTTATTTTTGTACTATTGCTATGGCCTAACGTTTCTATGCCCTAATGTGAAACCAAGCTAAAATTAGTGCAAGGCAAAAAGATATTGGTGGCTAAATGCCAGATGGATGAATCATTAACATAAAAGGAGTTACATAAAAACCTGTATAAACCTGTGCCAAGGCTCGGCGTCTGTTACTTTGTAATAAAGTATATTTGAAATCACAAGCTCCAGTATTTGAGAAATATTATTGACTGAATATTTCCACGACAATAAAAATCTTGTTGGTGATGATAGTGATGAGACAAATGACAGCTTTGATGAGGAAGATAATAATTCTGAAGTTATGCAAGGTGTTATGTGAGTGGACATTGAGAAAATATATACCCACAGAACACCCTCTCAGATCTTCTTGGTGTGCTGAAGGAATTCCATACAAATCTACCAAAGCAAGCTTGTACTGTCCTACAAATGGAAAAAATAGAATCCAACATTCATACCATTAAGGTTGGCGAGTATTTCTATTTTGGTCAGGTGTGGAAGTAATGAATTAAAGGCTACTCACGTTCAAGTAATTGAGTAGCTTTTCTGTGTACTTGTATTTTTTTGAGTATTTTTCAAAGGATGTACTTTTACATAAGTACATTTTGAATGAAGTACTTAAGTACATTTTGAAAACCATTCGTTACAGAGTACAATCTATAAAAAGGATACACATCATCATGGCAAGCACATAAAGTTTGCGCCTTCTGTAGCAGCTAGGACTGTTCTACATCGTGGAGCTCCGCCCCATAGGGGAGCTCTGCTCCTAGTGGTTTACCCCGCTGCCTAGGCAGCGAATAGCCTGAGAGAAAATTATGCACACACCTGCACCCAATAGGAGTAATGAGGGGACGCTTCTCCTCAATCAGCCTCCCATTATCTTCAGCGACAGGACTGGACTGAAGAAGCCTAGAAGAGAAGAGATCTCAGGACGAACCTGTCATCAATATCCTGTTGTTGTTGACTTCGTCCTTCAATGAGCACGCCTTTCCACCCCCAAAAGCTCTTTTAAGAGTTCAGTGTCGCTGGACTATGGCGGCTTTGGACCCGCACTAACTATGTTTTGTGTGCTTAGGTTCAAAGCACGCTAGGGACGGCCTCACAGATCCTCTGGAATGCGCCAGCTGCTCACTCCTTTCTTTAAAGGAGAGGAAACAGCGATGGGCATTTTTCAGTGAGGATTTCCCTCTAGAGGACGCCATGTCTATGATAGCCTCAGACTCTGAGGCGTCATATGACGACGGCGCCTCTAGAGAGGATGAGGATGTTGGGAAGTGTCTGGGTTTTTCTCCGAAAGAATCCAGTCTACTGACCGAGGCTGAAAAGACCCCCCTCCCTAGAGAGAGTGAGGGAATTTTATCATCCTTATGCGAGGAGGAGATGGGCTCTGAATTTTCCTACGCAGTGGCCTCTCTGCGCTGATTTTACAGGGCTCATTGAGCGGGCTGCGAGCAGGCTGGAGATTACACTTCCCCCCATTCCCTCCGTTCCGGCGGCCTCTCTAGCGGCATACCTTGTGCCAGGCTCGAGCTGGCCAAGAGACCCACATTACCGACGACTAAGGACCGCCTCACAGCACAGCTGGCTGAGAAGATTTTAGTTGATTATTTACCTTTCTACTACAGTAAATCAACTAAAATCCCCACACTCACTGACCATGAAACCTGACCTCACAATCGGGTTCCTAACATATGTTAATCTGTGTCCCTCAATTTTGTATCATATTTTACATGGGCAACAGGTGGAGGTAAACCTGCATATTCTGTGTAATATTTTATAACACATGGTCTGTAGATGGCAAATAATTTGGTTTAGAAAAAAACATTCTGTGCATATATTTACAATAGTATATTCATATTTTTATATAGGGTTAGTGTATACAGTTGAAGTCGGGAGTTTACATACACTTAGGTTGGAGTCACTAAAACTCGATTTTCAAACACTCCACAAATTTCTTGTTAACAAACTATAGTTTTGGCAAGTCGGTTAGGACATCTACTTTGTGCATAACACAAGAAATTTTTCCAACAATTGTTTACAGAACGATTATTTCACTAAATCACAATTCCAGTGGGTCAGAAGTTTACCTACACTAAGTTGACTGTGCCTTTAAACAGCATGGAAAATTCCAGAAAATGATGTCATGGCTTTAGAAGCTTCTGATAGGCTAATTGACATCATTTGAGTTAATTGGAGGTGTACCTGTGGATGTACAGTGATCCCTCGCCACTTCGCGGTTCACTTATCGCGGATTCGCTATTTCGCGGATTTTCATAATGCATTTTTTTTTTTTTTTTTGGTGCATTGTGCTCTGCATTCTGATTCGCTAAAAACTCACTCCCGCTTCTTGTATCAAAACATGCTACGAATTGTGCTATCATTTTGTCGATGCAGAGCTGGCAGAAATGACAAAGCCACAAAGCGACGATGAAAGAGAAGAGGGAGAAGAGGACACGAGAGATGAGGAGGAAGGACTAACGCTTGGTCGCTTAGCAACCATGGTGCGAATGGCCACTGAACTTAAGCGAGTAGCTGAGGAATGGGACCCTTTGATGAGCCGTTCATTACAGTTCTCCAACGTAATCGATGGTGGCATGTCGGTGTACAAGGATCTTTTTGCAAAGAAGAAAAAAGAGCGACAACAGCTGCCTATCACTATGTTCTTCTCCCGAACAAACACACCTGCACCGCGGGCTTCAGAAGAAGAGAACACTGCAGAGCGCAGTCAGGATGCAGCGGCCCAGTCTGAAGAGCAGTGAAACGGCCTACACGTGAGTCACTGTATTTGTATACATGTAATAGTTGCTAATTGTAAAAAAAAAAAAAGTTTTCTATTTCGCGGATTTCACTTATCGCGGGTCATTTTCGGAACGTAACCCCCGCGATAAACGAGGGATTACTGTATTTCAAGGCCTACCATCAAACTCAGTGCCTCTTTGCTTGACATCATGGGAAAATCAAAAGAAATCAGCCAAGACCTCCACAAGTCTGGTTCGTCCTTAGGCGCAATTTCCAAACGCCTGAAGGTACCACGTTCATCTCTACAAACAATAGTACGCTAGTATAAACACCATGGGACCACACAGCTGTCATACCGCTCAGGAAGGAGACGCGTTCTGTCTCCTAGATATGAACTTACTTTGGTGCGAAAAGTGCAACTCAATCCCAGAACAACAGCAAAGGACCTTGTGAAGATGCTGGAGGAAACAGGTACAAAAGTATCTATATCCACAGTAAAACGAGTCCTATATCGACATCTCCTGAAAGGCCGCTCAGCAAGGAAGAAGCCACTGTCCAAAACCGCCATAAAAAAGCCAGACTACGGTTTGCAACTGCACATGGGGACAAAGATCGTACTTTTTGGAGAAATGTCCTCTGGTCTGATGAAACAAAAATAGAACTGTTTGGCCATAATGAACATCGTTATGTTTGGAGGAAAAATAGATGGCATCATGAGGTAGGAAAATTATGTGGATATATTGAAGCAACATCTCAAGACATCAGTCAGGAAGTTAAAGCTTGGTCGCAAATGGGTCTTCCAAATGGACAATGACCCCAAGTATACTTCCAAAGTTGTGGCAAAATGGCTTAAGGACAACAAAGTCAAGGTATTGGAGTGGCCATCACAAAGCTCTGACCTCAATCCTATAGAAAATTCGTGGGCAGAACTGAAAAAGCTTGTGTGAGCAAAGAGGCCTACAAACCTGACTCAGTTACACCCGCTCTGTCAGGAGGAATGGGCAAAAATTCACCCAATTTATTGTGGGAAGCTTGTGGAAGCCTACCCAAAACGTTTGACCCAAATTAAACAATTTAAAGGCAACGCCACCAAATACTAATTGAGTGTATGTAAACTTCTGACCCACTGGGAATGTGATGAAATAAATAAAAGCTGAAATAAATCATTCCTTCTACTATTATTCTGACATTTCACATTCTTAAAATAAAGTGGTGATCCTAATTGACCTAAAACAGGGATTTTTTACTTGGATTAAATGTCAGGAATTGTGAACAACTGAGTTTAAATGTATTTGGCTAAGGTGTATGTAAACTTCTGACATCAACTGAATCCTACAGACGAAGAACCATATATGTGACATTTAAAAATTTAAAAAGAGAGATATACATGAAAAATCATTATTGGACACCCTTTTTCCATAGTGAACTGGTTTCACAAGCTTTCCACCCGCTAATTAACAATCATTTTAAATTTAAAGATAGGCTCTCGTGGAATAACCGTTTATGCACACCACTCAGAATGGACGGACAAGCGCACAACTTTTCTGTTGCTGATGAAAATCGCCGAAATGTGGGAAAGAAACGTAAAACAAAACTAAAAGAATGGAAAGACAGGCAAAGGAAGATCTTACGGGATGCGGGAAAACCCTATACAAATCGTAAGGGTCAAGAAAAAAAAACTGAAAAGCTGTCCAAAAGAGGTGTGGAAGAACCGTATATCAAACAATCAAGCTAGCTAGCTATAGAGTACAGTAACTAACATGTATGTTCTGGGTTGTATAATTTGTAACTATAGAGAAAACATATTAGCTAAAGTTCGTTGGATACTAACTTATACATTATCGTTACAAATGTTATTGCTAGATTATAGAAGAAACATAGCTAGCTACTTTTTCTCCATCCACCGGACGATTCGACATGGCTACAGTACCTAGCTAGTTATATGTAACGTTACACTGTATCCTGCAGGGAAGAGCGTGTTCCACGATGTGCAGAAAGGATTGTGGAAAGTTGACTGATGAGCGCAAGCTGCATCTGTTCAACAGTTTCTACACTGTCCCATGCGAGAAACAACAAGCGTTGATTCTCTCCGGCTTAGAACAGGTTAGAAATAAGACAAAAGGCCTATTATTATAATAGCTATATTGAACACTTGCATAGTTTAACTTTGACAGTAATGATACGTACATTAACGTTAACTCTAAAAGTGCAGTGTTACACAATGGTGCAATACAAACTCATTCTGTGTATAGGTTGGGAGTGTGTGAAAGATGGAGGTCCTGATCAAGCAATACCCTGAATGTGCTACAGTATATTCAATTCTGAATTTATCAGTCAATTTTTATTGCAGCATGAGGTGAAACGGAGACGTAAACCTGAGGATACAAAGGAGAACAAACGACGGAAACAAACCTTCAAATACCATGTACAGCAAGCAAGCAGGCCAGAGATTGAATGTGTGCAAGGTCACTTTCATGTCTGTGTTCCAGCTAACCATCAGCTGTCTTCAGGCAAGTGAAAATATGAATTAATGTCTATATGAATATCAATTAAACATATTTTATTCTCTGTACTAGTTTTTAAGAACCTGCTAATTGAAATGTAATTGTTTTGGTCAGGTTGTTCAGGAAAAGTTAGGAGTTCAAGCTGAGGCAAGTGAGGTTGCAGGGTCTCCAGATCAGGCTACTGAGGCTAGGTCTCCTTTAGAAGATGGAAGAGGGAAGCATAGCAATAGGTAATGCGCTATGGATTCCAGCCTGGATTATTTCACTATAGCAGTGCTCTAAACAATCTTCTAAACATTAACATAGAGTATCGAATGGATGAATAGCGAATTCTGAAACAAAAATATAAAAATGTGTATTACTTTTAAACAAAATGATGGTAACTAAGCTGTCTAACTACAACCTGAGCATTGAGGACTGAGTGCCGATTACCTTCCCCCTCCCACCGGACGGCACTGGCCTAATTCTCGCCGCACTACAGGACCCCCCCGGCCACAAACGGCAATGGCGTGACCGGGACTTGTACCCCGGTTATAGCGACACAGTTGCACTCTAAGGCAGGTCCCTAGACCATTGAGAGAATACAAGTTTAACAACATCTTGTTGTCTCCTTACAGGCCACATCGGATACATGCTACAGTGAAAGAGGGCATCAAGGAGCACATTCCATCTTTCCCAAGAACCCAGAACCACTACTCTCGGATGAAGGGGGATGTACACAGAGAATACCTCAGCCCTGATCTGAATTTGTTGCGAATGTACCGACTCTAAAGAGAAGAATACCACATCATCTGCAAAATTCTGGGTTTATAGGGACATTTTCAAACAGCAGTCTCAATTTCGGCCAACCCAGGAGTGACACCTGTGGCAAATGTGACGCATTCTTCACTAAGATGTCAGCAGCAACATCTGAAGAGGAGAAGAGGAAGATTGCAGTTGAAAGTGAGTTGCACCATCGCAAAGCCGAAAAAGCCTACACACAGCTTCAAAGTGACACTGAGTGGGCTAAAACCAATGCTGACTGCCATGTCATTTCTGTGGATCTACAGGGGGTGATGTACACCTCTAATCTGACCCACTCCAATGTCTACTACCAGCGGCAGCTGTCAAATTTTAACCTTTGCATCCAGGAACTTGGAAAAGAAGATCCTGCATACATGTGTGTTTGGCATGAGGGGATTGCACACCGAGGGTCCATTGAGATGGCAAGCTGCATATTGAAGTGGGTGAAGACAAAATTCACGCCACTCACCAAACCAGAGGTGCGCAAGTTGATCATCTTCAGTGACAGATGCTGTGGGCAGAATAACAACTGGCGGATGCTCAATCTGATGTCGATGCTCGTCTCTATGGGTTACTTTACCCAAGTTGAGCAGAAGTTCATGGTCTCTGGTCATTCTTTTCTTCCTTGTGATCGATCTTTTGCCACCATCGAGAAGAGGCGCAAGGTGTCAGTCCTTCATACACCTGATGTTTCAAAGATGATACTTGAGGCACAACCAGCAAAACCATTCAAGGTGATGAGGATGCAATGTGAAGACTTCAGGCACCTCCCAGATTCTGTCCTCAAGCGACCAGCTGGACTACAGATCACCTCAGTGAGGTGGTTAAAAGTCACAGGTATTGCACAGACAATAGTTTACTAACAACCCATCAACATGCAACATGTTTTTCTAACAATAAAATATCCTAATGCTTGACTGTGAAAGTTGTTTATTGATGTCAGGAACTTAAAATGTTTCTGTTCTAATTTCAGTTGAGGATCCTTGGAATCTGTACGCCAGACAGAGCCACAGTCTAGTTGAGGGATGGAAATCGTGGCTGATCTCCAAACCAAAACAAGGAGCTACACCTCAACCTCCCTATTTTGCAAGCCACTACCCTAGAGCATATGAGAGTCCTCTGCCCATAAAAAAAACAAGTACCAAGATCTGATGACCATTGTGAAGGATGATTTTGTTCTCTTTTTAACAAAAATATATGCCTTATAGAAATAGGACATTTTAATCACAAAACATAGCGTGACTGCAGAAAAGCTGTTGTTAATCTAGGGTGTCGACTGTGCTAACCAGAAGGTTGAGACAAGATGGAAAAATGCTGAATAACAAGAAAACAGGAACTGAGCAGTGTAGCCACCGACAACTTAGCTCAAACTTCACAACAAACACTTCCGGATATCTGGATCCTGTGAGGCTGGGACCAGCCTGGGCACCACCGATAGGCTAGCAAGTTTAAACCACGCTAAGCCTCTACTGTGACAGGCCAACTCTAAAGTTGGAACTACATCTGTCACAGTATAAAAGAAGATGTCTGTACTATTTCAGTCAGTTCTCTGCTTTACCCTGCGTGGTGATACAGTGAACCCGTATATACGAAAATTGCATTTACCATTTATCGCTTATGTTAAATAAAAATAATTAAAGTATGTTCGGTGACTCTGAATCACATTTTATCCTGATACCAGATTCGATTGACGCAACCCTTTACACTAGGGAAACGTTTCCGCTGTTATGTACTTAGTGCCAGTCTGCACGTTCAAACTAAAACAATGTACCGTAATTGCTGGACTATTAAGCGCACCTGAATATAAGCCGCACCCACTGAATTTAAAAAAAAAGATGTATTTTGTACATAAATAAGCCGCACATGTCTATAAGCCGCAGGTGCCTACCGGTACATTGAAACAAATGAACTTTACACAGCCTTTAAAGGAAACACGGCTTGTAACAAAAATAAATAGGCTTTTTAAACGAAACACGGCTTGTAACAAAAATAAATAGGCCTTTAAACTGTGGGGTTTTTATAAGGTTTTTTGACATGCTTAACTAACTATAAGCTAGTAGGGCTTCTTATGCATTAAAGTTTGAATTGCTGACTCTTGTGAACCTGCATTTTCCATTAGTCTCTACTCTTACCAGTGCTCTGTCTAACCATGAATATCAGCCTGAAATGTGTGTGTGTTAAAGAGAGCGCTGTACTGTATGAAATATGTGTGTGTATGCAACAAATGTATCAGTAGTGTGGGCGCTGTACTGTGTGACCGAGACTGTGCTAATCTTAGGGAGACACAGGAGGGGGTGAATCATAAGACTGCTGACTGTGGTGTACAATGGACAATAACAGATAAGCTATACACACGAAAAACATATGTGAGGTTCTGAGTCATGCACTATAACCCAATACTATAACAAACGTGATTAGCAACTATATCATATGTGATTGGATATTGACAAACTGTTGGCCTGGGCGCCTGGATGTCTGTGTGTGTCTGCTGGAAGTAACAGTTAGCTCAGATAAGAAGCTGGGAAGCTGTAGTTAGCCTTGAGCGAGAACAGTGGACAATGTATACAGGTGCGAATATCTCAGACAATGTTATAAAACTGTCTGACCCCAGTCTCTGGGGTGAAGGAGCGTAATCTACACAGCAACAATGAAGGGACACCAGAAAGCGCAAAGAAGCTGGGACCAGCTTATGTGCCAACATCAACGATAGGCTGGGTGAGTCTAAACCACGCCCAGTCTCTACTCTGACAGGCCGGCTCGGAAGCGGGAACTAACCTCTGTCACGAGTATAATATACTATCTTTGTCAGGAACAAATCAGTTCTCTGTCTTATCCTGCGTGATGAAACATTGAACCCGTATATACGAAAAATGTATTTGCCATTTATTAACTTTTGAATTAAACAATTATTTTAACCAAGTTCAGGTGTACTATTGTTCCTATCTCAGTTGAACTTTCGCAACCCTAACAAAACGAAACACGGCTTGTAACAAAAATAAATAGGCTTTAACGAAACACGGCTTGTAACAAATTTAAAAAAAATAGCAGTAAACAGTAGCCTACCAAGAAAGTCATTGGTCACTATCTTCCTCCTGTGCACTGAAACCACTGAAGTCATCTCCTTTGGTGTCGGAGTTGAATAGCCTCAGAATTGCTTCACCCGATGTTGGATCGTTTTCATTGTCGCTCTCGTCACTTTCATCCGGAGGCAAATTCCCCGCTGAGCTCATGCTGCCCTCTTCAATACGCAGCAGTCCAGCCTTTCGAAACCCGTTGATGATAGTGGATTTTTTTATTTTTTTTTGACAATGCTCCACGCTGTCAGGACCCACTGGCAGACTTGACCATAAGTTGCTCTTCGCATGCGGCCCGTTTTAGTGAAGGATTTCTCCCCACTTGTCATCCAAGCCTCATTTTCTAGTTCGGGCCATGTGCTTTTCTTTCCTCTGAAAGCTTTTGTTGTCTTTTTGCACTGAGTCAGTTTCTCACGCTGCTGTTTCCAACGTCTTATCATCGACTCATTAAGGCCAAGCTCCCATGCAGCAGCTCTATTTCCTTTTCCAACAGCCAGATCGATCGCCTTCAAATTGAAAGCTGCATCATATGCATTTCTGTAACGGTCGGCGTAATCCTCCTCATCGGACGAGGAGGAGAGGCGAGAAGGATCAGACCAATATGCGGAGTGGTTTGTGTCCATGATTATTTATTAACCAAATAAACGGAACACTAACGAAACAAAATGACAAAAGAGAAACGACCCGAATACAGACACGAGATACAACACGAGATACAAAAAGTATGATTCTCAATCAGGGACAACGATTTACAGCTGCCTCTGATTGAGAATCATACCCGGCCGAACACAAACAACCCGACATAGAAAAATAACACATGGACAACCCACCCCAACTCACGCCCTTGTAAGAAATTGTAATAGAGACTGGAAACTAGTAATAACTACATTTCAACATAAGCCATATTTTATACAAAAATACACATACTCCTCATTTCTCTTGGACATATGCTGGACTTATTAAGACACCAACTACAGACACACATAATTCCCCTCCCCCATAATAACCACAGAACACACCCAACACATGCTTGGAGCTCAGGACAAAGAACTATCTCAGGAACCAATGGAACGTGGACACCAGGCCTGTTCAGGACTACCCAAGACCCAGATCGACCAATCGGAAGGCCAGACTCGCAGATCTACCTACTTTGCTTGTTGTCTATATAATACTGTACGATTCTTGAAACTACCTCTTTCCGGACGATTTCATACAAATCAGACAGAAAGAGCCGTGCCGCACGCTTTGCCTAATATCTTTACACTTGAATAAATCTGCCTTATTATACAATTATCCACCTCGTCCTATTGTCTCCTCTTGTTCTCCTGTCAACAGTAAACGTTTTATTAACAGACTTGGTAAGCAGAGGATGGTCAAAACATATTTTAATTCGGCCCAATAGAAAATTCATAGGACAGGAGACGAGAGGGAGAAAGATTCCAGAGGAGAGGTGACCTTTGAGGGAGAATCGCGATTCAACCCACACAGGAAACTGATCAGAGAGCTCGAAACTAAAAAGGTGAGCAGATGCCCGCTTAATCAAAATCTGTATATTGTATTATAGCCAATATCTAAATTATGATCAGGAGTACTTGGGTGAGTGTGAATCGTGTTAAATTTATGTGTAGAATCTAAGGCATTGTGTAGGGATATTTGCGAAGTATAAAATCAAGTTGTATTAGTAATCTGGAACTAGTTGAATTGTTATTCAACTAGGAGTATCGGGGATAAATCTAAGCTTGATGAAGTGTTGAAATGATGTGATTTTGATGAAGTGTTGAAATGTAATATGATCTGTTCAAGTCGTATTAGTAATCTGGGACTAGTGGAAATGGCACCCCACTAGGAGCATCGGTGATAAATCTAAGCTTGGCGTATTGGGATTCAAGTCGCATTAGTAATCTGGGACTAGTTGAAACATTTTTCAACTAGGAGCATCGGTGATAAATCTAAGCTTGAAATAGGAGCAAGGGTATTAAACCTGAAACTCTCCAAATTAATGTGCGTGATTGAGCGTTCCACGAGATCTATTGCTACTAATTAGCTATATGCTAAGTTCAGGCTCCGTTTGTAGTGACCGCCGAGTCAGAATCTGTGTGCCGCGGGGAAGCAGCCATTTACGGTTGATGAGTTGACCTGGTTTTCCCCTCTTATGCTGTTGGTAAATCCTTAAGGGTTAGAATTAATTTGAAAATTATATCAGGAGCGCCTGAATTCATTAGTATATTGTCCCCAAAGGAAACTTCTGAAATATTTTGCCAAAGTATTTAATTATTTAAATAAGCGAAAAGCAATAATATTTTTTATTATAAGTACCTAAAACTGTCATTCCAATTATAACAGGAGCGCGTGAATATATTCGTATATTGTTTCAAAAAGATATAGCTGAAATATTGTTGGAAAACGAAAATAATTCATCGAATACACGGCAATAAAATTCTTTGTCCACGCGGCTCGGACATGAGACTGGGGGAGGTTAGAGGAAGAAAAAATACATCGCTGCTTTCGATCAGTGACGGGCTAAAGTATACAAAGATAATAATAGACCCAGACATAGCTTAACGACAAAATGACCACGACTATCGTCCCCAAACACAAATTCAACGAATATTTAGATCAGAGAATGAAAGACAGAGCAGGCGGGAGATTACACTACAAACCCGTTAAAAGAATTTGGGAAGAAGTGAGGCTGAGATGGACTCAAGCAGGTTTCCTTAGTGGAGTCGCCCCATCAAAAGGGCAACTCCTCATTATGGAGAAAGAATTGGAGGAAGCAGTGAAGCAAGGGATAGAATGTGAAGTTGATAAGAATAAGAGTCACTTATTTAAAAAGGAAGGGCCAAAGCAAAAGGAAAAGGGCAGAGGCTGAGATGAAAATAGGATTGTGGGCGATTGAAGAGATCAGAAGGGCACTCCCCTACAGAAAACCTGACACATTGGGGGTGGGCACTGGAGCACCAACTGACACCAAAGAGGGCAGGCCCAACAATAATGACGCCCCACCTACCACCACAGCAACCCCATCGGCCCCCACCCATCTATACCCAGAACTGCCACAGGGAGAGAAAAAAGCACCACCTCCCTATTTTCAAAATCCATTCACTCAGCAATCACCTCCCCCTTTCCAGGGCATGTCTGACGAATATGCCCCATGGCCCTGAAGCTGCTCACCACTAACCTACACTCATCATTGACCTGGACTACTGAAGCATCAAAGGCTTTTGCACTCTTGAAAACAGATCTCTAAGTGGCAGTAGCCTTAACAGCACCTGACTAAAAAAAAAACAAGTTCCATCTGGATGTTTCTGAAAAGGAAGGATTTACATCATCCATCCTTTTCCAGAGCCTAGAGGGGGAGAGTAGAGTGTTGAGGTATCACTCCTCCAAACTGGGCCACATTGAAGAAGGACAAACCACATGCTCCAGGTATGTGGCTGCAGTGGCAAAAGCTATTGGAAAAACAGCCCACATGATAATGTGCCATCCATTGGAAATCCACACCCACATGGGGTTGCAGCATATCTGATGAGCAATGGTTATACACAGATGGATGTCGCTATAGAGGAGAAGAAGGGAACATAGCAGCATACACAGTGGTGCAGCAGCTCCCGGATAGATCACATGTGACTTTGGAATCTGCCATCATCACACACCTGCATCAGCCCAGTTAGCTGAAATCATAGGGTTGACACAAGCACTGGAAAGAGCTGAAGGGAAGACTGAACATCTACACCGACTCAGCTTATGCTCATGGAGCAGTCCATACGAATGGATCACGATGGCTGAGACGCAACGTCATCACCACAGGAAACCTTCCAATCAAACACAAGACACAGATGGAAAAACTGATTAAATCGGTCTCACTACCTGAGAAGGTGGCCATCATGAAATGTAAAGGACACCAACAACTGAAAAACAGAGTCAGCGAGGGAAATGATGCAGCTGACAAAGCAGCCAAGAGCTGGTGGATACACCCCGAGACAAATGGTACTACGGACCCAACCAGCTCGGACTGAGCTCACAAAGCAACACATAAAAGAACTCCAGTTCACAGCAGGACCCTATGAATACTCAGTATGGGGACAGAAATAGGCCACCAAGGGACCTGGTGAACTGTGGAGATGCCATGATGGCAGACTAGTGGCCCCAGCAAACCTATGTCCAGAACTAATACGAGAAGCTCATGGGCACACACACGAAGGCAAACTAAAGACTTTACAGAAGGTGTCCCACATCTGGTGGCACCCACACATGAAAGACATGACAGATTTATGTTGTGACGAGTGTAGCATTTGTGGTAGCCACAATCCAAAGAAACCATACCAAACGCCCATGGGCTCATACCCAGTCCCAAATGCTTGTTTTCAGGACATCAGCATAGATTACACAGATATGGGGAAAGACAATGTGACAAATGGAAAAAGGTACCTGTTAGTTATGGTAGACAGGTTCTCTAAATGGGTTGAGGCAATACCAACAGCAGGGGAGGATGCAAAATAGGTAATTAAGTGGCTGCAAACCGAACTCATGTGTATTGTTTAATGACAAACGCTCCATGTACCAATAGGGTCGGATGTGTAAATGTCAACTGATTAATGACAAACGCTCCATGTACCAATAGGGTCGGATGTGTAAATGTCAACTGATTAATGGATGTTGTTTAATGATGGGGTTAGTGTACAGGCCACAATCTCATAAGTCTCGTGGAACGCGCAAATCAAATGTATGTGCAGGTTTGAAGTTGATTTGGGTTGAAGTCCTGCCCCTGGCGTTGCTGGCCATGAGAGCCTCTCCAGGTGCAGGCACCCATCTCTCTCCTCATGAGACAATGGCTGGAGGAGTCATGCTGGGTTCACCAAGGGAGGGAGGTCATATGCCCGCCCTTGATGTACAACAAATTGTAATGTCTGATAATTGACGGAACTTTCTGCAGCTCTCTCCACACAGATTCACAAGGTCCAATGGGGAAGCTGACGGGAGATCCGGCACTACTGAAGGTAAAAATTGGTGACTGGGTGGGGTGAAAGTCCACAAGAGAAAGTGGCTAGAACCCAGGTGGACTGGACTGTACGAAGTGAGGGAGGTTACTTCACACTCAGTCCAGGTCAAAGGTAAATCAGGCGCACCTTGGCACCACCTCACACATTGCACTCCAGCCCCAATCCCTTCTAGAACACTGACAGAAGTCAGAGCTGATTTAAACAGCTTAAATTCGATTCCAAATGAAGACATCCCTGACTCAGGTGATGCGGAATCAAACTCCGCCTCCCCTGATAAAGGAACCTCGCCCAGTTAGAGGGATATTTCTCCCTCCCTGGGCAAGGCTAGGGATATCTGGCCCCTTATTTGTGATATTCCTACTGATATTTGGGGTGTCCCTGGGCACTTTCACATGGTTAATAGAATAACTATAACCGGATCCCCATGGATGTATGTCACGGACACTCTAGTCTAACTAGGTAATAATAGATTAAAAAATTTAAAAAATTAAAAATTTAGAAAACAATAGTTAAAATAAGAAACTAACATGGCTCAAATTGAGAAGGTTGAATAAGAGTGGGTGGAGAGCTGTGCAGAGAATGGACAGAAGATGGCAGTATTGCAGCACCCAATGGTCTCCCAGCCGACTGGTTGAATGCTGGTGACATAATTTTGTTTTTTGGAGTAAACATTAAGGTTAAGGGTTTCCGTGTACCCAGAGATAAGATATCTTAAAAGAATACACTCATATGGGAATAGGAGTTTTACTTTCTGAGTTTTATTTAGGCAAGGGACTTTGAGAAGATAAAGGGTTCTTTTGGTATGTCTAGATATGGAACACGAATGTAGGTGTAACATTTTGACCTGTTTTCTGTTTTCATTGCATTTTCCGGCGACTTGATCACTCGCGGGGAAATGTAGTGAGAATAATGAGATTGTGTCATTTGGGATACTAGTTTTGAGGTAAATTGATTATAATAGAGTTTATAACTCTTGACCATAAGGTAAGCATTTGTATTGGCCATTAGAAGATAGAGATAGGTTAATTAAGGTTATGTTAGGACTTTAGAGATTGACACTATAAGACCTGTTGTTATTTTTAAATCCATGCAGATAAAGTCAAAACAGTGAGACACTTAGTTAATATTGTAAAGGAACACATAGTTGTTATTGACTATTATTAGAAAAAGGCAGACAGATGGGTCTACCCCGCACTGTTGAGACCTTGAAGGTTTGAGAGCAGAGTGGGGAGGGTGGACCAGGAAATGAGCAAGGTGGGCTGTGAAATAAGATAGGAGAGAAATGGGTTAACATATATAAGCAGCACAGATACATTTCAAAGTAGATAGGTCACTTGACAGAGAATTGGAAAAGAATAGATATGGATGTGCGCCCAGGGGAGAATTGGATATGCGGGGAATAGAAGGGACGTTCCTATAATATGATGTACTAGGTTATTATTTAGAGTAGGTAAGGTTGATACCTGGCCAGAGCCAGGTATCAAACGAAGGAGGGTACATTGTGGTCTAGGAAAGGATGGGGCCTATTGGATAATAAACGTATTTAAAATTAAAAATTTCTAGTTAACCAAACCTGTATGTCCAAGAGTTTATGCATTGCAGGTGAATTAAGGGAGAAGGTGAATCACTCGACCTGGGGGCATATCGCACTTGGAGGGTGAGACACACTGACACTGCCAAATGATCACAGAGTTAAGGAGAAGAACCGTTGCTAATAGAGCTCGGGGATCAACTCCTTAATGAAGAATTCCCTGCCCCCGACCTTTCCTCACTGTGTTCGTTCATAGAAGTGAAAGTGTGGCTTGATCTCTGGCTGATGATGTGTTCTCTGGGAGAGGGTGGGGTTTTACAGGACTGCTTGTAGTCCTGAGCTGTCTGATCAGGATACGATGGGGATGTTACCATCGCAGTGCTGCCAGAACCACCACCAGTTCCAACGGACCAGGGTTCAGCCGGCCTCCTCCACCACTTCAAGACCAAGTCCCACGCCATCACCTAAGCTCTCCAATCTGGTACAGATAATAAATATAAAAGACATCTCAGATAGTGAACATTTGGGGACTGAAACTGTTTATGAGGAAAGGGAGAATATGTGGTTGGCCTACAAAACACTTAATAGAAAGGACTGTGTCGTATGTGGACATGCCAGACCTATTCTGGCAGCTCACCCATTTGTCCTAAGTAATGGGGAAGGTTGGATGTGCATATTGGAAAGTTCAAGCCAAATTTAACCCTGTGTAAAACTCTGAGTCTTGTGTTCCCAGAAGTCCCTCCCCAGAAGGTACCGTGGGGAGTTAAGGCATATGGGGGACATAACAGCTGTAACACTGGTACAGGTAGAGGTATAGACTATGGAAGGCTCCCTGCTACTACCTGCATCACTAATACCACTATTAACTAGAGGTGTTGCTGATGTATGGTGGATGTGTGGACCTGCCAGGCGGTTGACCCCATTTTTGAAAGGAAATTGTCGTTGCTCATGTGTTTTGGCCAGTCTGATACCACCATTGCCTATTATTATAGCTAATCAACTTCTGGGAGCTACACATGACACAGAGGCTTGGGACCAACCCAGGAGACGGCAGAAACGTGACGCTCCTTGGTCCGAGGGTACAGATAACATGCACACCAACCTGTTGGGGTCCCAATAGGGGTCCCCCACGAATTCCAGACATTAAACAGGAATGATGGCCTGTGGCATCTGATGCCCATCATTGGCCCAGCTATTGTTGATGCTAAAACAAAAGGTCTGGATCAATTATATCTACTATAATTAATGATGATTTGTGAAACACACCCACACAGGACTTACAGGGATGGCTGAACAATTGGATGCTACCTCACAAACCAGTAGACACAATAGACTAACACTGGACATAAGTCTGGCCAACCAGGGAGGTGTATGTAAAATGATTGTAGAACAGTGTTGCACGTTTGTTCCTAACAATACTAGTCCGGATGGGAGCATTTCAAAAGCTCTGAGTGGGTTGGCAAGGTTATCAGTGGAGATGAAGGGTCTTGCAGGTGTGGAGGAGAGTGGACTGTTCCCCTGGCTGGGTGGTTGTTTTGGTAAGTACACTGCAATGATGATTACTGGATTTCTGACACTAGTTGTGGTTTTTCATTTCTGTGTTGCCTGTATCATACCTTGTTTGAAGAAGTTTGTTACAGATGTGTAAGGGGCCTCTGGTATGATGCCGTTGCTTGATGCTCCAGTTGGAGAGGCTGATACGAAAACGAGCTTCCGCAGGAGAGTGGGCTGACAGAGGAGGACCCTTGGTTTGCTGTAGATGATGTTGTTGAATGAATAAAAAGTGATGTTTGTCCTCCCTGTTGTGAAGGTTTGAAGTTCCCGGGTGGCGACGAGCCCACCTGGTACAGGTTGTATAGAGGGATGGACCGGAGGGTTTAACATATTCTCGTTTTTTGGTTTACTAATGTGTGGTTGGCCACTCCAGGTGTAGTTATTGGAGTGGTCTCCTTTTTGGTCCTTGCTCAGTTACGACTCAACTTACATTGATGCTATTGGTGTCCCTAGGGGGTGCCAGATGAATATAAACTGGTGGACCAAGTGACAGCTGGGTTTGAATCTTCTGTCTGTTGGTGGTGTACAGTTAGTAAAAATGTGGACAGAATTAACTACATTCATCTTAATGTCCAGAAACTGGGCAATTGGACTCAACAAGGCTTCGAGGCGGTCCATGGACAATTGGCAGCTACGTCCCTGAAGGCATTTCAAAATAGAATCGCGGTTGATATGTTATTGGCTGAACGGGGGGGGGGTCTGTGCAATGTTTGGTGAACAGTGTTGTACTTTCATTCCCAATAACACAGCTACGGATGGGAGTCTGACTGTAGCATTGGAGGGACTTCGTACCCTTAATGGTAAGATGAAACAGCATTCTGGAGTGGACACTACTATGTGGGACTCATGGATGGATGCTTTTGGTAAATATAAGACGCTGGTTTCCTCCATCCTAGTATCAATTTCTGTTTTTGCGGCCATTCTTGTACTTTGTGGATGCTGTTGCATTCCATGTGCGCGCACGCTTGCTAGCCGTGTTATAACTGCCGCCATAGACCCGAATCAGGAAAGGGCCCAAATGTTCCCATTGCTTGATGATGGGGAAGCTGGACCTGTCTATCTATTTGAGGACTAAGATACTTTTATGTCACGTCTCTTGTGAGACGTGAAGAGAGGGAATCAAAAATTTGTCTTCTGACAAATTTTATCCCATAGCTTTGTCTTTTTATACTTTTATGTCACGTCTCTTGTGAGACGTGAAGAGAGGGAATTAAAAATTTGTCTTCTGACAAATTTTATCCCATAGCTTTGTCTTTTTATACTTTTATGTCACGTCTCTTGTGAGACGTGAAGAGAGGGAATTAAAATTTGTCTTCTGACAAATTTTATCCTTTAGTTTTGTTTTTTTTATATACTTTTATGTCACGTCTCTTGTGAGACGTGAAGAGAGGGATTTGTAAGAAATTGTAATAGAGACTGGAAACTAGTAATAACTACATTTCAACATAAGCCATATTTTATACAAAAATACACATACTCCTCATTTCTCTTGGACATATGCTGGACTTATTAAGACACCAACTACAGACACACATAATTCCCCTCCCCCATAATAACCACAGAACACACCCAACACATGCTTGGAGCTCAGGACAAAGAACTATCTCAGGAACCAATGGAACGTGGACACCAGGCCTGTTCAGGACTACCCAAGACCCAGATCGACCAATCGGAAGGCCAGACTCGCAGATCTACCTACTTTGCTTGTTGTCTATATAATACTGTACGATTCTTGAAACTACCTCTTTCCGGACGATTTCATACAAATCAGACAGAAAGAGCCGTGCCGCACGCTTTGCCTAATATCTTTACACTTGAATAAATCTGCCTTATTATACAATTATCCACCTCGTCCTATTGTCTCCTCTTGTTCTCCTGTCAACAGTAAACGTTTTACTAACAGACTTGGTAAGCAGAGGATGGTCAAAACATATTTGAATTCGGCCCAATAGAAAATTCATCGGACAGGAGACGAGAGGGAGAAAGATTCCAGAGGAGAGGTGACCTTTTCGAGGGAGAATCGCGATTCAACCCACCCAGGAAACTGATCAGAGAGCTCGAAACTAAAAAGGTGAGCAGATGCCCGCTTAATCAAAATCTGTATATTGTATTATAGCCAATATCTAAATTATGATCAGGAGTACTTGGGTGAGTGTGAATCGTGTTAAATTTATGTGTAGAATCTAAGGCATTGTGTAGGGATATTTGCGAAGTATAAAATCAAGTTGTATTAGTAATCTGGAACTAGTTGAATTGTTATTCAACTAGGAGTATCGGGGATAAATCTAAGCTTGATGAAGTGTTGAAATGATGTGATTTTGATGAAGTGTTGAAATGTAATGTGATCTGTTCAAGTCGTATTAGTAATCTGGGACTAGTGGAAATGGCACCCCACTAGGAGCATCGGTGATAAATCTAAGCTTGGCGTATTGGGATTCAAGTCGCATTAGTAATCTGGGACTAGTTGAAACATTTTTCAACTAGGAGCATCGGTGATAAATCTAAGCTTGAAATAGGAGCAAGGGTATTAAACCTGAAACTCTCCAAATTAATGTGCGTGATTGAGCGTTCCACGAGATCTATTGCTACTAATTAGCTATATGCTAAGTTCAGGCTCCGTTTGTAGTGACCGCCGAGTCAGAATCTGTGTGCCGCGGGGAAGCAGCCATTTACGGTTGATGAGTTGACCTGGTTTTCCCCTCTTATGCTGTTGGTAAATCCTTAAGGGTTAGAATTAATTTGAAAATTATATCAGGAGCGCCTGAATTCATTAGTATATTGTCCCCAAAGGAAACTTCTGAAATATTTTGCCAAAGTATTTAATTATTTAAATAAGCGAAAAGCAATAATATTTTTTATTATAAGTACCTAAAACTGTCATTCCAATTATAACAGGAGCGCGTGAATATATTCGTATATTGTTTCAAAAAGATATAGCTGAAATATTGTTGGAAAACGAAAATAATTCATCGAATACACGGCAATAAAATTCTTTGTCCACGCGGCTCGGACATGAGACTGGGGGAGGTTAGAGGAAGAAAAAATACATCGCTGCTTTCGATCAGTGACGGGCTAAAGTATACAAAGATAATAATAGACCCAGACATAGCTTAACGACAAAATGACCACGACTATCGTCCCCAAACACAAATTCAACGAATATTTAGATCAGAGAATGAAAGACAGAGCAGGCGGGAGATTACACTACAAACCCGTTAAAAGAATTTGGGAAGAAGTGAGGCTGAGATGGACTCAAGCAGGTTTCCTTAGTGGAGTCGCCCCATCAAAAGGGCAACTCCTCATTATGGAGAAAGAATTGGAGGAAGCAGTGAAGCAAGGGATAGAATGTGAAGTTGATAAGAATAAGAGTCACTTATTTAAAAAGGAAGGGCAAAAGGAAAAAGGCAGAGGCTGAGATGAAAATAGGATTGTGGGCGATTGAAGAGATCAGAAGGGCACTCACCTAAAGAAAACCTGACACGTTGGGGGTGGGCACTGGAGCACCAACTGACACCAAAGAGGGCAGGCCCAACAATAATGACGCCCCACCTACCACCACAACAACCCCATCGGCCCCCACCCATCTATACCCAGAACTGCCACAGGGAGAGAAAAAAGCACCACCTCCCTATTTTCAAAATCCATTCACTCAGCAATCACCTCCCCCTTTCCAGGGCATGTCTGACGAATATGCCCCATGGCCCTGAAGCTGCTCACCACTAACCTACACTCATCATTGACCTGGACTACTGAAGCATCAAAGGCTTTTGCACTCTTGAAAACAGATCTCTAAGTGGCAGTAGCCTTAACAGCACCTGACTAAAAAAAAAACAAGTTCCATCTGGATGTTTCTGAAAAGGAAGGATTTACATCATCCATCCTTTTCCAGAGCCTAGAGGGGGAGAGTAGAGTGTTGAGGTATCACTCCTCCAAACTGGGCCACATTGAAGAAGGACAAACCACATGCTCCAGGTATGTGGCTGCAGTGGCAAAAGCTATTGGAAAAACAGCCCACATGATAATGTGCCATCCATTGGAAATCCACACCCACATGGGGTTGCAGCATATCTGATGAGCAATGGTTATACACAGATGGATGTCGCTATAGAGGAGAAGAAGGGAACATAGCAGCATACACAGTGGTGCAGCAGCTCCCGGATAGATCACATGTGACTTTGGAATCTGCCATCATCACACACCTGCATCAGCCCAGTTAGCTGAAATCATAGGGTTGACACAAGCACTGGAAAGAGCTGAAGGGAAGACTGAACATCTACACCGACTCAGCTTATGCTCATGGAGCAGTCCATACGAATGGATCACGATGGCTGAGACGCAACGTCATCACCACAGGAAACCTTCCAATCAAACACAAGACACAGATGGAAAAACTGATTAAATCGGTCTCATTACCTGAGAAGGTGGCCATCATGAAGTGTAATGGACATCAACAACTGAAAAACAGAGTCAGCGAGGGAAATGATGCAGCTGACAAAGCAGCCAAGAGCTGGTGGATACACCCCGAGACAAATGGTACTACGGACCCAACCAGCTCGGACTGAGCTCACAAAGCAACACATAAAAGAACTCCAGTTCACAGCAGGACCCTATGAATACTCAGTATGGGGACAGAAATAGGCCACCAAGGGACCTGGTGAACTGTGGAGATGCCATGATGGCAGACTAGTGGCCCCAGCAAACCTATGTCCAGAACTAATACGAGAAGCTCATGGGCACACACACGAAGGCAAACTAAAGACTTTACAGAAGGTGTCCCACATCTGGTGGCACCCACACATGAAAGACATGACAGATTTATGTTGTGACGAGTGTAGCATTTGTGGTAGCCACAATCCAAAGAAACCATACCAAACGCCCATGGGCTCATACCCAGTCCCAAATGCTTGTTTTCAGGACATCAGCATAGATTACACAGATATGGGGAAAGACAATGTGACAAATGGAAAAAGGTACCTGTTAGTTATGGTAGACAGGTTCTCTAAATGGGTTGAGGCAATACCAACAGCAGGGGAGGATGCAAAATAGGTAATTAAGTGGCTGCAAACCGAACTCATGTGTATTGTTTAATGACAAACGCTCCATGTACCAATAGGGTCGGATGTGTAAATGTCAACTGATTAATGACAAACGCTCCATGTACCAATAGGGTCGGATGTGTAAATGTCAACTGATTAATGGATGTTGTTTAATGATGGGGTTAGTGTACAGGCCACAATCTCATAAGTCTCGTGGAACGCGCAAATCAAATGTATGTGCAGGTTTGAAGTTGATTTGGGTTGAAGTCCTGCCCCTGGCGTTGCTGGCCATGAGAGCCTCTCCAGGTGCAGGCACCCATCTCTCTCCTCATGAGACAATGGCTGGAGGAGTCATGCTGGGTTCACCAAGGGAGGGAGGTCATATGCCCGCCCTTGATGTACAACAAATTGTAATGTCTGATAATTGACGGAACTTTCTGCAGCTCTCTCCACACAGATTCACAAGGTCCAATGGGGAAGCTGACGGGAGATCCGGCACTACTGAAGGTAAAAATTGGTGACTGGGTGGGGTGAAAGTCCACAAGAGAAAGTGGCTAGAACCCAGGTGGACTGGACTGTACGAAGTGAGGGAGGTTACTTCACACTCAGTCCAGGTCAAAGGTAAATCAGGCGCACCTTGGCACCACCTCACACATTGCACTCCAGCCCCAATCCCTTCTAGAACACTGACAGAAGTCAGAGCTGATTTAAACAGCTTAAATTCGATTCCAAATGAAGACATCCCTGACTCAGGTGATGCGGAATCAAACTCCGCCTCCCCTGATAAAGGAACCTCGCCCAGTTAGAGGGATATTTCTCCCTCCCTGGGCAAGGCTAGGGATATCTGGCCCCTTATTTGTGATATTCCTACTGATATTTGGGGTGTCCCTGGGCACTTTCACATGGTTAATAGAATAACTATAACCGGATCCCCATGGATGTATGTCACGGACACTCTAGTCTAACTAGGTAATAATAGATTAAAAAATTTAAAAAATTAAAAATTTAGAAAACAATAGTTAAAATAAGAAACTAACATGGCTCAAATTGAGAAGGTTGAATAAGAGTGGGTGGAGAGCTGTGCAGAGAATGGACAGAAGATGGCAGTATTGCAGCACCCAATGGTCTCCCAGCCGACTGGTTGAATGCTGGTGACATAATTTTGTTTTTTGGAGTAAACATTAAGGTTAAGGGTTTCCGTGTACCCAGAGATAAGATATCTTAAAAGAATACACTCATATGGGAATAGGAGTTTTACTTTCTGAGTTTTATTTAGGCAAGGGACTTTGAGAAGATAAAGGGTTCTTTTGGTATGTCTAGATATGGAACACGAATGTAGGTGTAACATTTTGACCAGTTTTCTGTTTTCATTGCATTTTCCGGCGACTTGATCACTCGCGGGGAAATGTAGTGAGAATAATGAGATTGTGTCATTTGGGATACTAGTTTTGAGGTAAATTGATTATAATAGAGTTTATAACTCTTGACCATAAGGTAAGCATTTGTATTGGCCATTAGAAGATAGAGATAGGTTAATTAAGGTTATGTTAGGACTTTAGAGATTGACACTATAAGACCTGTTGTTATTTTTAAATCCATGCAGATAAAGTCAAAACAGTGAGACACTTAGTTAATATTGTAAAGGAACACATAGTTGTTATTGACTATTATTAGAAAAAGGCAGACAGATGGGTCTACCCCGCACTGTTGAGACCTTGAAGGTTTGAGAGCAGAGTGGGGAGGGTGGACCAGGAAATGAGCAAGGTGGGCTGTGAAATAAGATAGGAGAGAAATGGGTTAACATATATAAGCAGCACAGATACATTTCAAAGTAGATAGGTCACTTGACAGAGAATTGGAAAAGAATAGATATGGATGTGCGCCCAGGGGAGAATTGGATATGCGGGGAATAGAAGGGACGTTCCTATAATATGATGTACTAGGTTATTATTTAGAGTAGGTAAGGTTGATACCTGGCCAGAGCCAGGTATCAAACGAAGGAGGGTACATTGTGGTCTAGGAAAGGATGGGGCCTATTGGATAATAAACGTATTTAAAATTAAAAATTTCTAGTTAACCAAACCTGTATGTCCAAGAGTTTATGCATTGCAGGTGAATTAAGGGAGAAGGTGAATCACTCGACCTGGGGGCATATCGCACTTGGAGGGTGAGACACACTGACACTGCCAAATGATCACAGAGTTAAGGAGAAGAACCGTTGCTAATAGAGCTCGGGGATCAACTCCTTAATGAAGAATTCCCTGCCCCCGACCTTTCCTCACTGTGTTCGTTCATAGAAGTGAAAGTGTGGCTTGATCTCTGGCTGATGATGTGTTCTCTGGGAGAGGGTGGGGTTTTACAGGACTGCTTGTAGTCCTGAGCTGTCTGATCAGGATACGATGGGGATGTTACCATCGCAGTGCTGCCAGAACCACCACCAGTTCCAACGGACCAGGGTTCAGCCGGCCTCCTCCACCACTTCAAGACCAAGTCCCACGCCATCACCTAAGCTCTCCAATCTGGTACAGATAATAAATATAAAAGACATCTCAGATAGTGAACATTTGGGGACTGAAACTGTTTATGAGGAAAGGGAGAATATGTGGTTGGCCTACAAAACACTTAATAGAAAGGACTGTGTCGTATGTGGACATGCCAGACCTATTCTGGCAGCTCACCCATTTGTCCTAAGTAATGGGGAAGGTTGGATGTGCATATTGGAAAGTTCAAGCCAAATTTAACCCTGTGTAAAACTCTGAGTCTTGTGTTCCCAGAAGTCCCTCCCCAGAAGGTACCGTGGGGAGTTAAGGCATATGGGGGACATAACAGCTGTAACACTGGTACAGGTAGAGGTATAGACTATGGAAGGCTCCCTGCTACTACCTGCATCACTAATACCACTATTAACTAGAGGTGTTGCTGATGTATGGTGGATGTGTGGACCTGCCAGGCGGTTGACCCCATTTTTGAAAGGAAATTGTCGTTGCTCATGTGTTTTGGCCAGTCTGATACCACCATTGCCTATTATTATAGCTAATCAACTTCTGGGAGCTACACATGACACAGAGGCTTGGGACCAACCCAGGAGACGGCAGAAACGTGACGCTCCTTGGTCCGAGGGTACAGATAACATGCACACCAACCTGTTGGGGTCCCAATAGGGGTCCCCCACGAATTCCAGACATTAAACAGGAATGATGGCCTGTGGCATCTGATGCCCATCATTGGCCCAGCTATTGTTGATGCTAAAACAAAAGGTCTGGATCAATTATATCTACTATAATTAATGATGATTTGTGAAACACACCCACACAGGACTTACAGGGATGGCTGAACAATTGGATGCTACCTCACAAACCAGTAGACACAATAGACTAACACTGGACATAAGTCTGGCCAACCAGGGAGGTGTATGTAAAATGATTGTAGAACAGTGTTGCACGTTTGTTCCTAACAATACTAGTCCGGATGGGAGCATTTCAAAAGCTCTGAGTGGGTTGGCAAGGTTATCAGTGGAGATGAAGGGTCTTGCAGGTGTGGAGGAGAGTGGACTGTTCCCCTGGCTGGGTGGTTGTTTTGGTAAGTACACTGCAATGATGATTACTGGATTTCTGACACTAGTTGTGGTTTTTCATTTCTGTGTTGCCTGTATCATACCTTGTTTGAAGAAGTTTGTTACAGATGTGTAAGGGGCCTCTGGTATGATGCCGTTGCTTGATGCTCCAGTTGGAGAGGCTGATACGAAAACGAGCTTCCGCAGGAGAGTGGGCTGACAGAGGAGGACCCTTGGTTTGCTGTAGATGATGTTGTTGAATGAATAAAAAGTGATGTTTGTCCTCCCTGTTGTGAAGGTTTGAAGTTCCCGGGTGGCGACGAGCCCACCTGGTACAGGTTGTATAGAGGGATGGACCGGAGGGTTTAACATATTCTCGTTTTTTGGTTTACTAATGTGTGGTTGGCCACTCCAGGTGTAGTTATTGGAGTGGTCTCCTTTTTGGTCCTTGCTCAGTTACGACTCAACTTACATTGATGCTATTGGTGTCCCTAGGGGGTGCCAGATGAATATAAACTGGTGGACCAAGTGACAGCTGGGTTTGAATCTTCTGTCTGTTGGTGGTGTACAGTTAGTAAAAATGTGGACAGAATTAACTACATTCATCTTAATGTCCAGAAACTGGGCAATTGGACTCAACAAGGCTTCGAGGCGGTCCATGGACAATTGGCAGCTACGTCCCTGAAGGCATTTCAAAATAGAATCGCGGTTGATATGTTATTGGCTGAACGGGGGGGGGGTCTGTGCAATGTTTGGTGAACAGTGTTGTACTTTCATTCCCAATAACACAGCTACGGATGGGAGTCTGACTGTAGCATTGGAGGGACTTCGTACCCTTAATGGTAAGATGAAACAGCATTCTGGAGTGGACACTACTATGTGGGACTCATGGATGGATGCTTTTGGTAAATATAAGACGCTGGTTTCCTCCATCCTAGTATCAATTTCTGTTTTTGCGGCCATTCTTGTACTTTGTGGATGCTGTTGCATTCCATGTGCGCGCACGCTTGCTAGCCGTGTTATAACTGCCGCCATAGACCCGAATCAGGAAAGGGCCCAAATGTTCCCATTGCTTGATGATGGGGAAGCTGGACCTGTCTATCTATTTGAGGACTAAGATACTTTTATGTCACGTCTCTTGTGAGACGTGAAGAGAGGGAATCAAAAATTTGTCTTCTGACAAATTTTATCCCATAGCTTTGTCTTTTTATACTTTTATGTCACGTCTCTTGTGAGACGTGAAGAGAGGGAATTAAAAATTTGTCTTCTGACAAATTTTATCCCTTAGCTTTGTCTTTTTATACTTTTATGTCACGTCTCTTGTGAGACGTGAAGAGAGGGAATTAAAATTTGTCTTCTGACAAATTTTATCCTTTAGTTTTGTTTTTTTTATATACTTTTATGTCACGTCTCTTGTGAGACGTGAAGAGAGGGATTTGTAAGAAATTGTAATAGAGACTGGAAACTAGTAATAACTACATTTCAACATAAGCCATATTTTATACAAAAATACACATACTCCTCATTTCTCTTGGACATATGCTGGACTTATTAAGACACCAACTACAGACACACATAATTCCCCTCCCCCATAATAACCACAGAACACACCCAACACATGCTTGGAGCTCAGGACAAAGAACTATCTCAGGAACCAATGGAACGTGGACACCAGGCCTGTTCAGGACTACCCAAGACCCAGATCGACCAATCGGAAGGCCAGACTCGCAGATCTACCTACTTTGCTTGTTGTCTATATAATACTGTACGATTCTTGAAACTACCTCTTTCAGGACGATTTCATACAAATCAGACAGAAGGAGCCGTGCCGCACGCTTTGCCTAATATCTTTACACTTGAATAAATCTGCCTTATTATACAATTATCCACCTCGTCCTATTGTCTCCTCTTGTTCTCCTGTCAACAGTAAACGTTTTACTAACACCCTGACCAACCAAATAAATACAAGAAAAAGGAAAAACAGGTCAGGAACGTGACAATTTCTCTGTGTCTTTGCCATGATGAGGGTGACAAAATGACTACCGTAATCAGAATTATGGGAAGTTTGAGCGCGCTCGATTTACGTCACATTATGTGACGGTGCTCAGTTTTTTGGCGGCATGAATCTTGTGAAAGCGGGAAAAATCCATAAATTAGCCGCGTCATTGTATAAACCGCAAGGTTCAAAGCGTGGGAAAAAGTAGCGGCTTATAGTCCGGAAATTACGGTAACTAATAATGGCATCTTATGCTTTCGTTAATAAAATTTGTTTCCTAAGAGCCCAATCCGAAAGTAACTTTCTGATATCATCCTCCTCGTCTATACTTTTATCAATGTTCAACCTCTGTGCTCTCAGTGAAGCTCTCGTTAACCCCACCCTCACTACCACTTAGTGTGCAAACATCAGCTGGCTAAACCATACTATTTGACTCCTGCATTGGAAGAGCCACTTGCACAAAATTACCTATAACAATCATGCCTCTCTTCCCTTTCCACAGATCATGACTTTAGTTTTTACAAATCTTGTGCAACTCCCCTCTGAATTTTTCTACGTTTACTCCAGTAACTGGACATTTTACCTGGAAACTTTCAGACTGGATATCTGCAAAGAAAATCAAATGATACCATCAACGCTGGAATGTTTAACATCACTTTAAGTCATCAACAAAACAATGGAAGATTGGTCACTGGTTATCTAAGAAGGGCAACAACAGGAAAATTAAATGTAAATTGATCTCCATGGTATGTTTCTTTGTGTGTGTGTCTAAGGATGGTGGAAAATGCATGCAGATAATACTACACTGAACATATAACACCAATACTAGACTGATGTAGTCCTAATTAAAAACTAAATATATTATTGAAGACACATGAGGGCTGAGTATTTCCCCAAAAATGACATTATAATTGCTTTAGTCAGTATTTTCACTTTATTGTTGTTTAAACTTGTCAATTGTAAACAAATGAAAATGCATCAGCTGATTTCGTGGACACAATAGTAGCACATTAATTAGTCAAATACTGTGTGTAGGTTAGACCTGATGTCACTTGTTTAGTGCTTTTTCTCAGAATATGATGTTCCCTCAGCTGTGTGGAGCAAAAAAGATAAATCTTGTTAAGGGTTGTGTCAATCAAATCTGGTATCAGGATAAATGTGATGCAGTCACCGAATATACTATAAGTACTTTTATTAAACTCAAGCGATAAATGGTAAATGCAATTTTCGTATATACGGGTTCACTGTAACACCTCGCAGGGCAAAACAGAGAACTGACTTATTCATACAGAGTTCTTCTTATATACTTCTGACAGAGTTAGTTCCCGCTTCTGAGCTGGCCTGTCAGAGTAGAGGCTGAGTGTGGTCTACTCACTCAACCTATCGTTGGCACACAGGCTGGACCCAGCCCCCAGGCGCTCCCGTTGGCAGGTGTAGTTGTTGCTGGGCAGATTACCTTCTGGGCCCACACCTTGGATAGTTATCACACATCTGCCTCCTGTTATTGTCTAACAAAAGACAGTTTGTTCTCGCAACACTTTGCTCTGTATGTGTCCCCCACAACTCATGATAACTGCCTACACTACACCCAAGGTTAGCCACAGCCTTCCCGCTAGTCACACCATATGTTGCAAAATGTTACTTCCAGCACACACACAGACACCCCCATGATAGGCCAAGCATATTTTCAATCCTCACAATCTTTGACATGAGCTGGCTGATCGCAGAAGTGTTAAAAATATGTACAGTTAATTCTATTGGTGCGTAAACCGGTGAAATGGCGATTATGATTTGTGCTCATTTTTGTTGACCACATTGCCTTTTACTCAGTATTTAAATATGTGTCTCAGCTCTAAACTCTGAATTAAAGCGACACCGAAGAGCTATGCTAGAATATTATCAACGTGATGAGGATGCCTCTGTGCAGCTGGATGAGGTAAATTAGATAAATTATGGTCAATTTGGTGAGCGAACAGGGCTAAATAGTTAATTGTAGCAATAATTTAAAGTAACCTAGCTTTAAGGTTTATCTTTACAATTTAGCCGAGCTAATGTTACAACAATGCTGTTTCAACGGCCACTCACGAGACCCTGCAGCTTGCTAGTTTGTTCTGAAGACCGTTGACTAGCTAGCTAACTAAGCAAATCGCTTTACTATTTTTAAACTTTTAGCTGGTTTCCGTTTGTAACTTGAAAATGTTAACTCGTAGGGCACTTTTATTGTACATGTAATGTTAGTTGGCCAAACCTAAAGTTGTCTGCCAACATAGCTAACGTTATGTTAGCTAGTCTAACTTTAGCGTCCGTCAACTAAGTCCCTAACGTTAACCCTAAAGGCATTGACTTAATGACACGACAGTTCCTAGGGTCCTTGTTAACATTAACCTTAGCCATTCTATTTGTCATGATATAACATATCAAACAATAACCATAACTTAAACATACTTTAATTTATCATAACGTACATACATTTTTAGGTAACATCAACTCACCTTGGCTTTCTGCTTTCTACTGGGACAACAGAGACGCCGACTGGGTTTTTAGAGACAGATGCGCGAGCAAGGTGATCCAGATGACGAGCTGTTCTCTCCAGAGGATTCCACAGGACAACGTTTATATGTGGTACCACACATCAGGTAAGGGGCGCCTTTTAATGGTGATTTGCAAACCACACAGAAGGTAAAGGAAGGCTTTTAATGGTGATTTTCAAATCACACAGACGGTAAGAGAATTTGAGTGCAGGTCCGTGGTCACACCCCCATCTGTTTCTCCTGTCTTTGTGCTTGTCTCCACCCCCTCAGGTGTCGCTCTGTTGCCAGTTCGTTTTTTAAGTCAAGCCTACCAGCGGTTTTCCCTTGTGCCTGTCTTTTTCTATAGTTCCTGTTTTGACCATTCTGCTTGCCCTGACCCTGCCTGGCGTTCTGTACCTTGTCACGCAGCCCTGGACTGAAACTACCTGCCATTCTGTACCTTTTGCAGGAATGCAATCTGGTGAGGGCCAAAAAAGGTGACACTTATGTTTTGTTGCACTGAAACATGCAAAAAAAAATCCTTGCAAGGAAGAAGTGCAGGTTTTAACTAATTTAACAACAAAGAATATGATCTACATGATCAGTCTGTGTGAAAATAAAAAATGGTTAATGTGAACCTAACTCACAGCTAAAAAATGTAAAGAAAGCAATCCAATGTTATTTGTTACCTAGACTTTACTGCAAATGACACTCAAATCTTGAGAAAAAACAACACTAATATTGTAGTTAGCCATGACAGCCTTTATAATAGAACGCTTGTGACCACACACATCTAAATATTGCACTTGGGGGGAAAAAACATCTTAAAGTAGAAATAGAATGAAACAAACAGGCATTCTATTTTTGCTCTATTATAGTGGCCACAAGGCTACATGTGTGAAAAAATAATGTTTACTAAGTAAAAAAAGATATATAATCCCCCCTCACTCACACGTTACTGTCAAGTTCAACACAACAAAAAACAATATCTTTGGGCTACACTGCACGTAATTACATTGTACACTTTCTGCCTGTAGACATCTAACCACCACTACCTGCCGCCCCAACAAGCAACACCTCATTTTCACCTAGTTGTCTCAATCTGAAAATGAACCACATACTTTAGAGGGAAAACATGAGTTAACAGATAGTGGTTAACTAGTTTCACAGAGATTGTCAGGGTACAGTAAGCAACTAAGAACGGAAAGTAGTTGTATACTATAGCGAATTGGTTAGGTTACTAATGTTAGCTCGTCTGATGTTGTGACGTTAGCTAGCTGATGTTAGCGGTCTGGCTTTATTAGCAAGCTAATTTTCACACCATAAACTCAATTATTTGATCCGTTAAGTTGGCTAATGTTGCTAAAAAATTCTCTAGCTAATGGAGAATTCGATCCAGCTAGCAAGATACTTAGCAATGCTAATACTTGTTCCACCACACTTTCTCCCTCACCTCAAACTTTCCAAATGCCAGTTGTTTTTCGGTTACAGCTCATGAAGTACGCTTCATCACCTTCTCACCCCCGTCTCCGTGGTCAGGCTTCTCACCTAACATTACCTTTCCGTTATCGTTCAGGAGACGTGCTGCTGTAACTGGCAAACTGCCTTTCCAGAGTGCGTGCTGATGCTGTAACTAGTAAGTTGGTTGTCTCTTCAGTCGAGCTCAAGAAACGCTAGTGTACCGATGAGCGTGTGCCGCTGATGGTGTGCCACCCAAAAAACGCTGCCGGACCGACAGGTCATTGTTTGCTGGGTGACATTGAACATATTTGGTTAACTTTAGCTAGCTATGACAATCGGTTTGTCAACTGAAGTTCGTGGCTGGCTAGCTAACATTAACTTACATTTGTGAAATTTGTGTAACATTAGAGATGTTTTCTCAGAATGCCATTTCGCATTGCTAGTTATAGTCTAATGTAACATTAAACCTATTTGGTTAACTAGCTAGCTATGACAATCAATTTGAATTGCTAGGTATAGTCTGCTGTGAGCTAGTGTGGGGTTTTGCTAAGCTTAGCGTGCTAAAATAATTATAAACTAGAAGGATTTTGCATTAATTAAAGTTTAAGTTGCTGACTCATGTGAACCTGCATTTTCCATTGTTCTCACTCTTACCAGTGCTCATAGCCTAACCATGAGGCCACAGCCTGAAATATGTGTGTGTATGCAACAAATGTATCTGAGCATAAGATATGAACAGCAGTGTGAAATGTGTGTGTGTTAAAAAAGGGCGCTGTACTGTGTGACCGAGACTGTGCTAATCTTAGAGAGACACAGGAGGGGGGTGAATCAGGAGACTGCTGACTGTGGTGTACAATAGACAATAACAGATAAACTATACACACGAAGAACATCTGTGAGGTTCTGAGTTATGCACTATAACCCAATACTATAACAAACGTGATTGAATATTAGCAACTGTATTACATGTGATTGAATACTACAACAAACGTGATTGGATATTGACAAACTGTTGGCCTGGGAGCCTGGGTGTCTGTGTGTGTGTGCTGGAAGTAACAGTTAGCCCCAGATAAGAGTGCTGGGAAGCTGTAGTTAGCCTTGAGCGAGAACAGTGGACATTGTATACAGGTGCAAATATCTCAGACAATGTTGCAGAACTGTCTGACCTCAGTCTCTGGGGTGAGGGAGCGTAATCTACACAGCAACAGCGACAGGACACCAGAGAGCGCAAAGGGGCTGGGACCAGCTTATGCGCCAACACCAACGATAGGCTGGGTGAGTCTAAACCACGCCCAGTCTCTACTCTGACAGGCCGGCTCGGAAGTGGGAACTAATCTCTGTCACGAGTATAATATAATATCTTTGTCAGGAACAAATCAGTTCTCTGTCTTATCCTGCGTGATGAAACATTGAACCCGTATATACGGAAATTGTATTTGCCATTTATTAACTTTTGAATTAAACAATTATTTTAACCAAGTTCAGGTGTGCTATCGTTCCTATCTCAGTTGAACTTTCGCAGCCTTAACAATTGGTGACCCCGACGTGATCTGAGGGAACTTTGCTGGACATTGTTGCGCCAGCCTTTGGCCTAGACTGTCGCCAGACGGGGTCCTCTCACAAAAAGACCGGTCTACTAAAACAGGTAAGCAGAGCCTATTGTTTCAAAACTGAAATTCTGCACATTGGCGTTAACCAAATTTATTTTGTGAGAAAACCTAACTGGTGTAAGTTACTAAATTTTCGAACCATATGTTCATTACAGTAAAATAAGGGTAAAACTAATTACGTATTGCGAATGCATTTTCAATTGGCCAACAGAATAACAATGGAATGACTGTATGTGTATGAAGTGAAATTAAAAGCCTGATTGTGTGTGTGTATGTATGTAAGCTAGGGTTGTTTTATTAAAAGTCTATAAGACTTTAGGGAAGTGTTTGAGGACAATGGCAACATAACCACCGTGAATGGCGGGATATTGGACATAAGACAAGTTCTAATATTGAACGGCAATATACCGACTTCACGGATTTTTATGTATTTACATGGTATGTTGGATATAAGACAAATTGTCGATTAACAAGTCTAGGTGTGTTGGACCCTCGACTAAAAGTGGACGGCAACATAGTCCAGGGAAAGGCAGAAGAATTGGATATAATATAAGTCTAGGTCGACCCTCGACGGCAAGTCACTGTATAAGACAAGTTCCCTGTTACAAGTAAACGGCAAAGCATTGATGAAGAGAGGTTACGTTATATGCGCAAATAATTTAACGGCAATGTTTTGGAGATAAGATAAGTTTACTGATTGAATAAGACGTGTTGGATATAAGATAAGTCACACTGTATGTCTGTTGCTTTATGATTGTATCCCTCTGTATGTACTGAATCAGGCTTTTATGTGAAAGGGAGTAAGGTCATATATAAATAACGTAACCAGATATACTTAAGTTAAGACTATAACCACGTAATACATTCACATATCATTAATCACAGTCTCACTAGTCACTAGGTAATAACAGATAAAAACAAAACAATATATAAATAATAATAGAGAATGGACAGAAGAGGGCAGTATTGCCGCACTCAACGGCCTCCCAGTCGACGGGGAGCCTGGTTGAATGCTGGTGACATAACGACAAACTTAAAACCAATTCGGAGTAGAAAGAATACAGATAATCCTCGCTGGGGGAAAGCTTTGACCTTTGAATTGTAATATTTTCTGGGAATTGTCTCGGTGCCGGAGTTTGCGAATACAGACAATTATAATAATATACTTGTTGGCGGGGAAACTTAATCATTTCAATAGTGTTGGTGGTTCAGCGGTAGAGTTTTTGCCTTCAACGCGGGAGACTGGAGTTCGTATCTCAGCCCTGACATCGATAGACTAAAATTCATTCTGATGGTAAGTCAAATATTTATAGGTTTTGCCCGAAAAGATACGCTTGTTAGTGTTTGTTCAAGATATGAACTGAACGTTTTAATAGGTTGTTTAGGTTGAATTGAGAGACTAATTCATTCAAAATAATAGCGAGTCGATTTCGATGGAATGCGTTGTCTTGCCTAAATGGTCCGCTGGAACAACGTATTGGGAATGGAGTCGTGTATTTAAAATACTGAATCATAGGAGAGACATTTACCTAAATCTGATGAATTTTAAAGAATAACGGAGAAATACGATAAAGTTGTGCCCATCGGAATGTTATAATTATTATGGATTGGCTGACATGCGATATAAATTTGGCGAAGTATATGGTACGTTTACACTTTGGAGTAGAGAAAGTTGAGAAGTTGATTTTACTTATACGATAGTTTTGATTCAAAACTCAGTTGGAGTAAGTAGATGTTTTGCCTAGAGGCATGAATAAGACAGTTAGTTTTGGTATTGTATTGGCTACTAATTTTCAGGGTACGTTGCTAGAGACAGGATGATTTGTTGTGTAACGGCGTAAAACAACGTCATTAGGTGGGATACACAATTACGTTACTCGAATGGATTTGGCCATTGTTCAGGTACACTATTTTCTGTACTTCTGGCAGTATAGTTTTGATTAAGAGATGTTGATTGACGTTGTAAATTCTATTCAAGATCCAACCTTTGTGATAAATTGGGTTTGGTTTATCGAACCCGTACTATTGCCTGTTGCAGTTAGTTAACAGTGATTTACAGTGAACACAGGTTGAGTGCTAGTAAACACATATCTTGATTTCAACTATACTAATCTATTTGATAAAATTACTAAACCTGTATATTCAACATTTGATAATGATTGGCAAATCCGTATATTTAACAACAACGTTGAATTTGGGTATTATAGGAGGAACGGGATATAATTTGTACTTTCCCCACCGGGTGTGGTCGTATCAAATTATGCCAGAGAAAATTGGTTGTGTCATTTAGAGGGAAAATGCATACATTATAGCTTTGGGTCACTTTTCAAAAGTGGCTAAAAGTTATTGGTTTTTGGTTAGGTAACACCAGGGAATTCGAACAAGAAATAAACGTATTCTAAACGTGATCTGAAATTTAAAACGAATGATTTGAGGGTATTATCATAATTATTAGGTTTTGTTTTTGTAGTAAACGTTTGGGTTAAGGGGTTTCCGTGTTCCCAGAGACAAGATATCTTAAAGGGGTACACTCATATATGGAATATTAGGAGTTTTATTTTCTGAGTTTTATTTAGACAAGGGAATAGATAAAGGGTTCTTTTAGTATGTCTAGACATGGTATGGAACACGACTGTAAGGGGGTGGTGTAACCTTTGACCAGTTTTCAATGCATTCCCAGGTGGTTTGATCACCCACAGGGGGGGGGGCAGTGAAGATAATGATTCTGTGGTCATTTGGGTTACTAGTTTTGAGGTAAATTGGACAGAGGAGTCAGGATTCTGTTTTTAAACATTGGCTATGAAGGTTTTGAATTGGCTATTATTGATGCCAGGACATGGATAACAGAATGGGTAGATAACAGTTACTGAATGGAGACGAAAGGGAGAATTGGACATGTGGAGAATGAAAGGGGCGTTCCTATATGATAATGTCATAACATAAGGATATTTTACTAATCTTACCTAAGTCATTATTTAGAGTAGGTAAGGTTGTTACCTGGCCAGAGCCAGGTATCAAAAGGGGGATGGGTACATTGTGGTCTAGGATAGGATGGGGCCTATTGGATAATAAACTAATTAAAAAATATATATATAATAATAATTATAAAAAAATTCTAGCTAACAAATAGGCATAGAAGTTAAATATATAATCAGATAGAACAAATGAGAAACTGTTTGTTAACCAAACCTGTATGTCCAAGATTTTATGCATTACAGGTGAATTAAAGGAGAAGGTGATTCACTCGACCTGGGGGCATATCGCACTTGGAGGGTGAGACACACTGACACTGCCGAATGATCACAGAGTTAAGGAGAAGAACCGTAGCTATTAAAGTTCGGGGGTCAACTCCTTAATGAAGATTCCCTGACCCCGCCCTCTCATCACTGTGTACGTTCATAGAAGTGAAAGTGTTGCTTGGTCTCTGGCTGATGATGTGTTCTCTGGGAGAGGGTGGGGCTTTACAGGACTGCTTGTAGTCCTGAGCTGTCTGATTGGGATACGATGGGGATGGTTACCATCACAGTACTGCCAGGGCCACCACCAGTTCCAACGGGCCAGGTTCAGCCGGCCTCCTCCACCACTTCAAGACCAAGTCCCACACCATCACCTAAGCTCTCCAATCCGGTACAGGTAATAAATGTGAAAGACATCTCAGATAGTGACCAATTGGGGACTGAAACTGGTTAAGAGGGTAGGGAGAATATGTGGTTGGCCTATATGAGATACACAGCCAAAACACTTAATAGAAAGGACTGTGTGATCTGTGGACATGCCAGACCTATTCTGGCTGCTCACCCATTTGCCCTAAGCAGTGGGAAGGTTGGATGTGCATATTGGAAAGTTTCTATTATAATAAGCCAAATTCAACCCTGTGGAAAACTCTGAGTCTTGTGTTCCCAGAAGTCCCTCCCCAGAAGGCACCGTGGGGAGTTAAGGCATATGGGGGAAATTACAGCTGTATCACTGGTACAGGTAGGGGTACAAACTATGGGAGGCTCCCTACTACTGACTGCATCACTAATGTCACTATTAACTAGAGGTGTTGCTGATGTATGGTGGATGTGTGGACCTGTCAGGCGGTTGACCCCCATTTTGAAAGGAGACTGGCAGGGCACATGTGCTTTGGCCAGTCTGATAACACCATTGCCTATTATTAAGGTTACAGCTAACCAACTCCTGGGATCTGCACATGACACAGAGGCTCGGGACCAACCCAGGAGACGGCAGAAACGTGACGCTCCTTGGTCCGAGGGTACAGATAACATCCACACCAACCTGTTGGGGTCCCAATAGGGGTCCCCCACGAATTCCAGACATTAAACAAGAATGATGGCCTGTGGCATTTATTGCCCATTATTGGCCCAGCTATTGTTGATGCTAAGCAGAATGCCTGGATCAATTATATCTACTATAATCAACAACGATTTGTTAACTACACCCACACAGCACTTAAGGGGATGGCTGAACAATTGGATGCCACCTCTCGAACCAGTAGACAAAATAGACTAGCACTAGACATGATTCTGGCCAACCAGGGGGGTGTTTGTACAATGTTTGAAGAACAATGTTGCACGTTTATCCCTAACAATACCAGTCCGGATGGGAGCATTTCAAAAGCTCTGAGCGGGTTGGAAAAGTTATCTGTGGAGATGAAGGGTCTTGCAGGTGTGGAGGAGTGGACTGTTCTCCTGGCTGGGTGGTTGGTTTGGTGAGTACACTGTATTGATGGTTACTGGATTTCTGACCGTAATAATTGTATTTCTTATATTAATGTGCTGTGCTGCATGTATTATCCCCTGTTTGAGGAAATATTTTACAGATGTTGCGCACGCTGCAGTTATGATGCCACTGCTTGCTCACGGGGGGATGCTGAGACTGTCTTGACAGAGGATGATCCATGGTTTGCTATAAAAGAATAAAAATAAAAATGTGCTTATTTTTGGTTTTAATTCATTATTTTTGCTTCACAATATATCTTTGTAATCTTTTACCTTGTATATTGTCCTACCTTATGTCAAGGTTTAAATTTCCTGGGTGGGAGGTAGCCAACCTGGTACCTGTTAGGGGTAGCAGGGTGGACTAGATGGTTTTTATTTTCTATACAATAAAGGTGTGTTTCTTTTAAACTTTGTATTCTGAGATCAAAAGGGGGAATCGAAATTTCTATGTAAAGAGATCTATGAATAACACTGTTCTCCCTAAGAAGGTTATAAGTTCCTGGGTGGTAACGAGCCCACCTAGTATATGGAAAAAGGGATGAAATGTTTATTGTATGTGACACCTTTCAGGTGTCAAACGGGGGAATAAAAAATAAAAAATGTCTATGTTAATCAAAAATGTTTATGTTGACACCTTTTAGGTGTCAAACGGGGGATTGTGGGGTTTTTATAAGGTTTTTTGACATGCTTAACTAACTATAAGCTAGTAGGGCTTCTTATGCATTAAAGTTTGAATTGCTGACTCTTGTGAACCTGCATTTTCCATTGTTCTCACTTTTACCAGTGCTCAGGGCCTAACCATGAATATCAGTCTGAAATGTGTGTGTGTTAAAGAGAGCGCTGTAGTGTATGAAATATGTGTGGGTATGCAACAAATGTATCAGCATGTGGGCGCTGTACTGTGTGACCGAGACTGTGCTAATCTTAGAGAGACACAGGAGGGGGTGAATCAGGAGACTGCTGACTGAGGTGTACAATGGACAATAACAGATAAGCTATACACACGAAGAACATATGTGAGGTTCTGAGTAATACTATAACACACGTGATTGAATATTAGCAACTGTATTACATGTGATTGAATACTATAACAAACGTGATTAGTAATTGTATTAAATGTGATTGAATATTAGCTAACTGTTGGCCTGGGCGCCTGGATGTCTGTGTGTGTGTGCTGGAAGTAACAGTTAGCTCAGATAAGAGTGCTGGGAAGCTGTAGTTGGCCTTGAGCGAGAACAGTGGACATTGTATACAGGTGCGAATATCTCAGACAATGTTATAAAACTGTCTGACCCCAGTCTCTGGGGTGAAGGAGCGTAATCTAAACAGCAACAGCGAAAGGACACCAGAAAGCGCAAAGAAGCTGGGACCAGCTTATGTGCCAACATCAACGATAGGCTGGGTAAGTCTAAACCACGCCCAGTCTCTACTCTGACAGGCCGGCTCGGAAGCGGGAACTAACCTCTGTCACGAGTATAATATACTATCTTTGTCAGAAACAAATCAGTTCTCTGTCTTATCCTGCGTGATGAAACATTGAACCCGTATATACGGAAATTGTATTTGCCATTTATTACCTTTTGAATTAAACAATTATTTTAACCAAGTTCAGGTGTAATATTGTTCCTATCTCAGTTGAACTTTCGCAACCCTAACACTAGCTAATGTTAACGTGACATGTCTAAACTAAAGATCGCAAGTTAAAGCTTGCTGTTAGCTAGCTAACGTTAATGGAGGTTAGATGGCTGGCTTGTGTTTTCTCAGAATGCCCTTTCACATTGCTATTCGCTAACTAGCTAACATTGAACCTATTTGGTTAACTCTATCTAGCTATGACAATTGGTTTGTATTGCCAGTAACGTTGCTCTATGGATTGTGATTTAATTTCAAAAGCCCAAGTTAAAAACATCCTAAAGATTGATTCAATACTTCGTTTGTCATGGTTTTACGGACTGTAATATAACTTTTTAAACTTTTCGTCCGTACTTTCCGCTGGACCTACCCGCGCGTCATGAGTTTGGAAAGTGTACTGAACGCTAGAACAACAAGGAGGAATTTGGACATAAATGATGGACATTATCGAACAAAACAAACATTTATTGTGGAACTGGGATTCCTGGGAGTGCATTCTGATGAAGATCATCAAAGGTAAGTGAATGTTTATAATGTTATTTCTGACTTCTGTTGACTGCACAATATGGCGGATATATTTGTGTCTTGATTGGGCTCTGAGCGCCGACCTCAGATTATTGCGTGGTTTGCTTTTTCCGTAAAGCTTTTTTGAAATCTGACACAGCGGTTGCATTAACCTTTCTCGCCCTGGTGTTCCGCTAGCAGAACACGCACAACATTCCGCAAAATTCAAAACTATTTTTTGGAAATATTTAACTTCCACACATTAACAAGTCCAATACAGCAAATGAAAGATAAACATCTTGTGAATCCAGCCAACATGTACGATTTTTAAAATGTTTTACAGCGAAAACACAATATATATTTATGTTAGCTCACCACAATAGCCAAACACACAACGCCATGTTTTCACCGCAAACATAGCTTTCACAAAACCCACAAATAGAGATAAAATTAATCACTAACCTTTGAACAACTTCATCAGATGACAGTCTTATAACATCATGTTATACAATACATTTATGTTTTCTTCGAAAATGTGCATATTTATAGCTACAAATCGTGGTTTTACATTGTGAATACGGGGCCATAATGCACCAAATTGTCCGGAGATATTTTGGACAGTCACGTAATCTAACCAAAAACCTAATCATAAACTTTGCTAAAAAATACATGTTGTACAGCAAATGAAAGATACACTGGTTCTTAATCGGAATGGCCGATTAATTAGGGCCGATTTCAAGTTTTCATAACAATCGTAAATACACGTACACCTTTATTTAATCTTTATTTAACTTGGCAAGTCAGTTAAGAACACATTCTTATTTTCAATGACGGCCTAGGAACGGTGGGTTAACTGCCTCGTTCAGGGGAAGACAGATCTTTACCTTGTCAGCTCAGGGGATTCAATCTTGCAACTTTACAGTTAACTAGTCCAATGCTCTAACCACCTGATTACATTGCACTCCACGAGGAGCCTGCCTGTTACGCGAATGCAGTAAGCCAAGGTAAGTTGCTAGCTAGCATTAAACTTATCTTATAAAAAAACAATCAATCAATCATAATCACTAGTTAACTACACATGGTTGATAATATTACTAGTTTATCTAGTGTGTCTGGCGTTGCATATAATCGATGCGGTGCGTATCGTTGCTCCAATGTGTACCTACCATAAACACCAATGCCTTTCTTAAAATCAATACACATAAGTATATAATTTTAAACCTGCATATTTAGCTAAAAGAAATCCAGGTTAGCAGGCAATATTAACCAGGTGAAATTGTGTCACTTCTCTTGCATTCATTGCACGCAGAGTCAGTGTATATGCAACAGTTTGTGCCGCCTAATTTGCAAGAATGTTACGTAATTATGAGATAACATTGAAGGTTGTGCAATGTAACAGGAATATTTAGACTTGTGGATGCCACCCGTTAGATAAAATACGGAACGGTTCCGTATTTCATTGAAAGAATAAACGTCTTGTTTTTGAGATGATAGTTTCCGGATTCGACCATATTAATGACCTAATGGTCGTATTTCTGTGTGTTATTATGTTATAATTAAGTCTATGATTTGATAGAGCAGTCTGACTGAGCGATGGTAGGCACCAGCAGGCTTGTAAGCATTTATTCAAACAGCACTTTCGTGCGTTTTGCCAGCAGCTCTGCTGTTTGAGACTTCAAGCCTATCAACTCCTGAGATGAGGCTGGTGTAACCGATGTGAAATGGCTAGCTAGTTAGCGGGGTGCGCGCTAATAGCGTTTCAAACGTCACTCGCTCTGAGACTTGGAGTGGTTGTTCCCCTTGCTCTGCAAGGGCCGCGGCTTTTGTGGAGCGATGGGTAACGCTGCTTCGAGGGTGGCTGCTGTCGTTGTGTTCCTGGTTCGAGCCCAGGTAGGAGCGAGGAGAGGGACGGAAGCTATACTGTTACACTGGCAATACTAAAGTGCCTATAAGAACATCCAATAGTCAAAGGTTAATGAAATACAAATGGTATAGAGAGAAATAGTCCTATAAATACTATAATAACTACAACCTAAAACTTCTTACCTGGGAGTATTGAAGACTCATGTTAAAAGGAACCACCAGCTTTCATATGTTCTCATGTTCTGAGCAAGGAACTTAACCGTTAGCTTTCTTACATGGCACATATTGCACTTTTACTTTCTTCTCCAACACTTTGTTTTTGCATTATTTAAACCATATTGAACATGTTTCATTATTTATTTGTGGCTAAATTGATTTTATTGATGTATTATATTAAGTTAAAATAAGTGTTAATTCAGTATTGTTGTAATTGTCATTAAAAATCGGCCGATTAATCGGTATCGGCTTTTAAGGTCCTCCAATAATCGGTATCGGCGTTGAAAAATCATAATCGGTCGACCTCTAGTCTCTACACCCAGGGCTAAACCCTATGTGCTGACTTTGAAAGTGAGTGCTAGGCTGCTTAGCAAGGTGCGCTCAGAGCTGAAGTCCAATGAGACCAATGATGTAATCCTCTATGGTGGACGACTCACGCCCCCAGCTTCAAAAGCAGGACAAAGAGAAGAAAAATGCATCAGGTTTCTGTTTCAGGTCTCTGCAATGTTATGCCATGTGGTTTGTAATATTATTTGTAGAAAGATCATGTTACCAGTAGATACATTACAACTAACGGGAGCTCTTACCTGGTACATGTGCGCACTGACACAAGCTGGAACTCCAGCTGGGAAACAGGGCAGGTATAGTTCACCCCGAGCGTCTTCAGTATCATGCCCTCCTCCTTCAGCTGGCACAGCATATTCACAAGTAACTCGTGTGCATCCTATGATGAGAACAAAAAATACCAAGATAAAATCAAATTATTGAGTGACAAATGAACCCTTGCAAAAATTGTGTTTGTTCAGAAGAGAGTAGTGCCTCAGTTACCTGTTGCATGTCCCCCAGATACTTGAAATCGGATCCCGACAAGGAGTACTTGACCTTCCACATGAGGTCTGCTTTTGAGGCCTGGTTTGCGCCACTGCAAGGTAGACCAAAACGGTGCACATCAGACCGACACCTGTAGGGGAGACAGAGAGTAAATTAGCAGCTGACTGGATGGTGTCAACCTACTGGCTTACGGCTGAAGAGGCAGATGAATATATCCAAATATTTTTTATCTAGCGGCACCCCATCATTAGAAATGATTAATTCGATTCAATGCAATTTCACCTTAGAGGACTGACAATGAAGCAAAACAACGAAAATGTGTTTGTTATTCTCCTAAGATATTTGGTTTGGATACTGCTCTCAATTCCAGAACATTTTAAAAACGACCAAATTTCCCATCCTAATGTGGAATGTTCAGTCGATGAGCATTATGGGCAATGTGGTCATTCTACAGTTTCCAAATATCTACATCATAATCATTGTGTCATTGTTGTTCCTCTGGGTTATGAAAATTCCGGGGAAAAATTGAAATAATTAAATAAATGCAATACACAGCGGAATATGACTTGGTTAGGGGAAGGGTTAGGGTTAGCGAAAATGCTTTCCTAACCTGCTACGAAAATCACTTTCTATAGGAGTGGCGTGAAGGGAGTGTGTCCCTTCTTTAATTTATGACCACAAATAATGGGTGGGTGGGGGTGTGTCTGCTTTTGAGCCTTCCCTTACCTGAGCAGGTTGGAGAATGGGGAGGAGCTCCAGAGTTGTTCCTGGCGTAGGATTTCCTTTGAGAAGGAAGGCAGGACCAGGAGGCACTGCAGGGTGGCGTTTAGGAAGCAAGTGTTGCCAATGTTAGGCAACCTGTGAAGAAGAAGCAGCCATCAGTACACACATAGAGATACAATATCCTAGAAACATAGAATGGCCTATGTCATAAACCTTCATAACTCTAGAAAATGCTGACAATGGCAGCCATCTTGGTCAGGTATAAGTTCTTTGTCATTCTGTGAGTACACAAAGAAGTGGATGTCCTTTTGACCAAGATGACCATAATTCATGGGTTTATAAATATCTAATAAAACTGACATGCTTGATAGTAAGCCCCATCCCCATAGTATATCAGACATTGATCTCTAAACAATAAAGAGCTTATTTTCAATGCATCTACGGTGTGTTGTGGTTTACCCAAGAAGTTCCATGTTGACCAGGGCCCCCCGTTCTCCTCTGACCCTCTGGTGGCTGAGCTGGCCCTGTGAAGAGTCTGGCCTCTGGGGCCTTGGGCTAGAGTGGTCCTGAAGAGACAGAGGTCTGAAGGAAGGAGAGAAACAGGTCTAAAGCCTCCAAAGCAGAGATAGTATCACTCTACAGTCTCTCTCTTAAATACTATACTGTACTATAAACACAGTCTGAGTAATTATGCATGTATTGCTGTCCATATTAATGCAGTGTACTAAGCAGACCAGGGCAATAGGTTAGTACTCCATTTATCCACTAGATGTGATTAGAAGAGCCTAAAACTACAGTTTGAGGAAAATAACTTTCTGGGACTGTGTTATCAAGCATCTAGGATCTGTTTAGCCTTTTAGATCATAATAAATCAGATTATTATGGACAGAGAGGACCTGATCCTAGATTAGCACTCATACACTTGATAAACACTGGCCCTGGTCTTGTAGCTCTAAACCCAACTCTTCAAGGAGACTCTAGGATGGCACTGTACTTATTTTAGTTTGAATTACCTGACTGTTGCGCCCTCTTTTCTGATGTCTCCATGACGGTCCAGAGGGTTGGTAGGAGAGGGAGAACTAGGGCAAGACACCACTGGAGAGGATTTCACTGGGGAAGGGTGTTTGGCAGGTGACCTGGGGGGGAGGGTGTTTGGCAGGTGACCTGGGGAGAGAGGGCTGTTTAGCAGGAGAGCAAGGCTGAGAGGAACATTTAACAGGAGAGGGAGGTGGATCGAGGGAGGAGAGTTGGTCAGAGGGTGAGGGGTCAGAGGTGGCGGAGGCATTCTGTTCAGAACGGTCAGTTGGAATTGGAGAGGAGGATGAAGTGCTACTCTCCTTATTATTTCTTGTCTTCTGCTCCACATCAATTGAATTGGCTTTCTGCCGTTTTTTCTGTTGACAAGAATATGTGTTAGTGCTAAATACTTTTTCCCCCTGATCCCAAGCCAATGGAGAAAGAAAATTGTGGGGTGGGGGGTCATAATAATAGGAAGAGGTAGGCCTAAATTAGATGAAGATGAAGGCACATAAAATGCCTTTATTGTGGTGGCGTGTTCAATTAAACAATATATAAAAAAATTATGTAAAAAAGAACCAAGAAAACAATGTAGCATATCTACAATATTGTATGTATACTGCATAACTTTGCTTTCAATAAAACATATTTGATAATTTAACTCTATATTTAAAACTATTCTAGATTGGGTTGCCAGACGGTTGGTGTCATATATGACAGATGACATCACAAAGGACTTAAAGCCAATTTGAACAATGTTTTTTTTTTTTTTCACCTTCATTTAAGATGGTTTTATTTTATTCCTCACACTAAAAAGGTTGAATGTGAAACTTCGATTGTAAGAAATATGCTAATATTTTCAATAGCTGTTATGAATTTTCATAATATGTTATCATTGAAATGTGTATCAAACTGTTGAAGAGTGACTAAAAACATTTCAAACAATAAAATAATTATTGAAAAGGTCCAAATCATCACTCAAAATAATTATGTTCCACAAAATGGATAATATTTTAGTCCCATATAAATAAAACACATATATTACATTAACGGTTCATTTTGACATGCATTCTTGGGGCGCCATGTTTACTATGCATCCTAGGGTTAAAGTAGAAATAGAATGAAACAAACAGGCATTCTATTTTGTATCTATTATAGTGGGCACTATAACTTAGTAGATATCGATGACGTGCACAATGCTACATGTGTGCAAAAATAACGTTCAGAGTTAAAAAAATGAATAATGCTCCTTCAAATCACACAAAAGTGTTACTGTCAAGTTCAACACAACAAAAGCAATATCTTTTGGCTACACTGCACGCAATTACATTGTACACTTTCTGCCTGTGGACATCTGTTGTACAATTTGTTGGCATAATTTCTCTCTTTCAGGCAGAGAGTACACCTGGTACACTCTTTTTATCCACTGTATTGAAAGAGCTGTATTGAAAGAGGGAACGTGTGTGGCGTTTCTTTCACCTCTATTGGCATCCAGCATAAGCCAGGCCCAGCTCCAGCTACAATTGATCCCTGAATCCACTTGTTTAACAAGCAACGCTTCATTTTCAATTTCAATTATCTCATTCTGAAAATTAACCATATACTGTAGAGGGAAAACATTAGTTCACAGATAGTAGTTAGTTCGTTAGCTAGTTAACATTTCACACAGATTGCCAGGGTCAATCCAGTAAGCAACTAACGGGTTCTAATTTGAGGAACGGCAAGGAGTCGTATAACGTTACCAATTAATACTATAGCGAATTGGCTAGGTAACTAACGTTAGCTCATCTGATGTTGTAATGTTAGCTAGCTGTCTGACTTTATTAGCCAGCTAATTTTCAAACAATAAACAAAATTATTTGATCAGCTATGTTTGCTAATGTTGCTCAACATTTCTCTGGCTAGCTAACGGAGAATTCGATCCAGCTAACTGTTACAGTACTATAGCAAGATACATTGCTAACAATACCTGTTCCACCACACTTTCTCCCTCACCTCAAACTTTCCAAATGCCAGTTGTTTTTCGGTTACAGCTCATGAAGTACGCTTCATCACCTTCCCACCCCGTCTCCGTGATCAGGCTTCTCACCTACCTCTTCGTTATCGTTCAACGGACACGCTGCTGTAACTGGCGAACTGCCTTTGCACACTACTGCTGTCTTTCCAGAGCGCGCGCTGATTCTGTAACTAGAAAATAGCCGGGGAGGGGGCTCAAGATGGCGGCATGAGAGGGTGTAACATTTCTAGCTGAGGAACAATTTTTGGGTTTTCTCACAAAGTTTATAGTTTTAGACTGCAGTTGCAAATTGTTTTTTCACAAAAAATGTTTAGCTATTTTGAATAATTTTGTAATTAATCAAACCATTGAAATATATTTCCAACGAACAAGCTAGCTATCGAAGTTTCAGCGTGTGTAGTTAAGTTAGTCTGCTAACATCTTCATAGCTAGTAGCATGGAATCAGGACATGACCAAACTGTTGCTGAGATAATGGTTGTTGAAACTTCCAAGGAGAAAAGAGGCATTGTTGAAACTCACACATATGCTTGCAGTGTAAAAAAGGGGGGTGAATGTGATTCATACCTGAATACCCCAACAAAGGAGCAACTTCCAAAGAAGCTGAGAAGTGAACCATCAATGAGCCAGCTACAGGACAACATCGTCCGCATCCTCACGGCTAAAATCAAAGAGAGCGCAGATTACATGGATTTGGTGAAAAAGAACACTATCATTATCATTAACCTGAAGAAATCGATTGATTTCAATGCTGGTGAAGTAAAAACTCTGAAGCAGCAGAACGCAACATTGAAAATTCAGGTTGCAAAGCAGGAGAAGAAACTCACTGAAATGGAGTCAAAGGTACACGAGAATGACCGGTATAGTGGGAGATGGACTCTTCGAATTTATAGAATAACATCAAAGCAAGAGTGAGGGACATTTGCAGGGCAATAGTCCCGGAGGAGGAGCGAAATGTCGTTGCAGGTTCTCTGGATGTAGTGCACCGCCTGGGTAGGCTGAGAGATGGGGAAAACAACCAGCCACCACGACCAGTGATCATGAGATTCAGCGAGGGATATGACATGGAAAAGTGCAAAGAAAAATTACTATTTAAAGAAGAAAACCTGAGGATCTGACAGCATTTGACAAAGAAGCTTGTCTTGTTTTGCACACTTTGTACAAAATAATAAAACGCAGTACTACAGGATATTTCTTGACGTAGCTCTTTATTAGCTAGCTATAACTGGCATGTTCACGTATCGCCAACCAGGATCAAAACTGACCATGACCTAACCATTTGGGTGGTCTTAACCAATCATAGCACAGTATGATATGGCGGTAAAATGCATCCAATTATAATTCAGTATGTTTACACATATGAATATTACAAAGCTCGGGAATCGTCTGTGGCGGATGATTGAGAGAGCAAGGAAGGAAGGGAAAAGTGCATACTTTGCGGAGCCAAGGCTTTTGGTAATGGAAGGGAAATTCACGCTGACACCTAGCTTGATGACTGCTGGATTTATCAAGTGAGTTGTGCAGGACTGAGTTTTATTTGCATCTGATACAACTTTATATTTCTTGAGGAAAGAGCATTGTTTGTGTGAGCCAATTTTTTTTATATATATTTTTTTTATGGCAGGGGAATTCCCACTGACACTTAATGTTAGCTTGATGGCTATTCGTTTTACCAATCTATGGTTCAATGTTATTTGCAATTGTATAAAAAAATATATAATTTAGGTCAACCACTTGCGTGGTGCAAAGGACTGTTTTTATTTGCAACTAGTAAGAACTTTTCTTTTTGTGAGAACCCGATTTATGTGAACGTATACAAGTTTAATATTCTTCATATAGTCACTGTGATAGTAAATGTCCATTTCTGTTTTTTCTATTAATGCCAGGGGAATCCGTAATATTTTGAAAATTAAATCTTTATTTTTGTATTGTAAGGGTAAGAGTGCCGACTTTTATTTTATTCAAGAAACTCATGCCTGTTCCACAGATACTGCGTTTTGGAAGTGTCAGTGGGGGAATGCTATTTGTTTTTCATTTGGTACTAATCGGTCAGCAGGTGTCGCTATTTTAAAAGGCAACTTTAGGGGTCATATATTGAGTCATGAAGCAGATAATACAGGGATATGGATTATACTATTGGTAGATGTCAACCACGTTTAATGAATTGTTGTAAATACTTATGCTTCCAATAACAAGTCAAGTTATTTTATTTAGAGACATTGAAAGGAAAATAAGTAAAATTATGTCTAAATTTCCATTGGCCAAAGAAATATGGGGTGGAGATTTTAATACAGTATTACATGATAATCTAGATAGATGGCCTCCTAAGGATAGAAATTCTGTTTGTGAGATAAGGAATATATGTCTAAGGTTAGGTGTTCTAGATATTTGGAGGCATAAGAACCCAGATAAGATTATGTTTACATGAAGTACCAAAGATTTATCTATACAATCCTGTATTGATTTCTGGCTGATATCTGAAGATATGGCTGACAAGGTTGATAGTCTTGATTGAACCATCGATTTTAACACACCACAAAGGGATCTCAATAAAGATAAATATGCATGGTTTGTCAACAAAAAAAGTTAGTAAAGGTTACTGGAAAATGAACAAGACTTTACTAGAGAATTAAGTATTTAAGAAGGAAGTAGCAGGAATTATTGATGAATACTGGAAATGTGCCTGTGTGATGAATACTTTTGTAAGTTACTGGGAGCTAATTAAATTTGATATATATTATATATTATATTATATATAGATATATATTTCAATGGGGAAAGAAATTGCTCGTGCCAAGAGAGAGAAAGAATATGACATCATAAAGGGAATAATGGATTATACTAAAAAAAAACTGAACTAACTAATCAGCAATTACTGGAGCTATCATCATTGCAAATGCAGTTAGACTGTATATACGAGGAAAAGGCCCAGGGAGCGTTTGTAAGATCAAGACGAAAATGGATGGAAGAGGGAGAGAAAAATACAAAATATTTCTTTAATTTAGAAAAAAGGGCAGGCGAAAAGACTTCCATATGTAAATTAATTATTAATAATACTCCCAATGAAAATCCAAAATAAATCTCTCAGCAAGTTGCCCAGTTTTATCAGAATCTGTATACATCAGCCCAGTCAACTTCCAATATGGATATTTTCTTAGGCAATGTAGCCAACATTGCTAAGAAGATAGATAATGATTTCAGGGATTTGTGTGATGAGTTATCTGAAATTGAGATAAAAGACTGTATTAAAAGCCTAAAGGACAATAGGTCCACTGGAAATTATGGTTTAATAAGCGAGTTTTATGAAGCGTTCAATGATAAATTGATTCCTTTCTTTCTTGCTATGTTTCAAGAATCAATAGAAAAAGGGGAGTTACCGGGTTCCTTAAAGCAAGGTGTAATTACTTTGATTTCCAAACCTAATAAGGATACTCTTTATATAGACAACTGGAGACCCATTAGCCTGTTGAATAATGATGGGAAATTATTTGCCCTTGTATTTGCTAAGCGGTTGAATGAAACAAGGCTTGCATCATATAATTGATGAAGAACAATCTGGTTTTATGCATGGTCGACACATTAGTAATAACATCAGGTTGATCTTAGATATGATTGACTATAATGACCTCATCCTTGATGATAGTTTTCTTATGTTTGTTGATTTTTATAAAGCTTTTGACACTGTAGAACATGAGTTTATGTTCAAAGCAATACGTTTTTTGGGGTTTGGTGACTTTTTTTGAAAGCAGTCCAAAATTTGTATAGTGATTGTACTAGCTCTGTAAAATTAGCTCACGGGACATCCCAAAGATTTGATATTGGCTGTGGCATTAGGCAGGGCTGCCCAATTAGTCCATTTTTATTTTTATTGGTTACTCAAATTATGTCTCTTCATATCAAGAAAGGGAATTTTCAAGGTGTTTCACCACTTGGCAATGAATTTAAACTATGTCAACTGGCTGATACCACCATATTTTTAAGAGACAGGAATGAGGTTTCTAAAGCAGTTTCCTGTATTGAAGCCTTTTCTTTAGTTTCGGGTTTGAAAATGTATATCGATAAGTCAGTGTTATTTCCACTCAAGGATTGTGTTTTACAGGAAGTATATGGTATCCCAATTAAAGATAAGGTTACTTATCTTGGAATTGTAATATGCAAGGATGAAAAACAAAGGAGTGAATTGAACTTTAAACCCATTATTTAGAAAACAAAGAAGAAATTGAACCTCTGGTTGATGAGATATATTTCGTTATACGGTCGGGTTTTATTGTCCAAAGCTGAAGGGTTATCCAGATCGGTTTATGTCTCGTTATCACTTAACTTTACCCCCTAAAATTGTAAAAATATATTCATTAGCAATATTAACATCAAAGATAAATGTAGTAATAAACAGATTAGGAATATTGTTTGTGATACTACAATTCCCTCAGCAAGATTATTTTGTTATACGGTCGGGTTTTATTGTCCAAAGCTGAAGGGTTATCCAGATCGGTTTATGTCTCGTTATCACTTAACTTTACCCCCTAAAATTGTAAAAATATATTCATTAGCAATATTAACATCAAAGATAAATGTAGTAATAAACAGATTAGGAATATTGTTTGTGATACTACAATTCCCTCAGCAAGATTATTTTGGACAAATATCTATGGTGATATACAATGGGGGAAAGCATGGAAAATTGCTAACAAATATTGTATCAGTAACAAAGTAAAGGAAGTTTTATTTAAAATGTTACATCGAATTTATCCTGTGAAACATGTTTTGGAAAGTTTCAAGCAAAATATTGACTATAACTGTGATTTTTATGGAATGGAGAAGGAGACCATTTTGCATTAGTTTTTTGCCTGTATTTATAGTAGAATTTATAGTAGAATGCAGTGTGTGCAAACCTGGTCAAGAACTACAGGAAACGTATGATCTCTGTAATTGCAAACAAAGGTTTATGTACCAAATATTAAGTTCTGCTTTTCTGATGTATCAAATACTTATGTCATGCAATAAAATGCAAATTAATTACTTAAAAATCATACAATGTGATTTTCAGGATTTTTGTTTTAGATTTCGTCTCTCACAGTTGAAGTGTACCTATGATAAAAATTACAGACCTCTACATGCTTTGTAAGTAGGAAAACCTGCAAAATTGGCAGTGTATCAAATACTTGTTCTCCCCACTGTATATAGGAAGCTACATAGACAACTATGAAGGTGAGTAACGTTACCAAGTCAGTGACAGATATAACGTTAGCTAGCTACAATCATATTAGCTAGCTAATTTAACTATTAACTGTAGCTAGCTAGCTAGTTACTTCGTAAAATGATGTAACGTTGACATAATCTACCTGAGAATGTGTGTATTTTCGTTAGCTTGGTTAAATTATGCTTGCTAGCTATATTTGCTAGCTAAAAATAATTTTTATTCATGTCTTCTAAACAGTATCTAACAAAGATACATTGACAGGGGAGATCACCGCAAGGGCTGCCTGCCACAGGTCCATGAGGAAGAGTGAAATAGATATTAATGATGGGTCCCAATCCCAATTTAGAATTGCCCACTTAACCTGTTATTTGGTAAAGATCTGTTGATGCAGTGTTTGGTAATTGTGTTACTAAGACACAATGTATTCCTGTATAGTTAAATGAGCCCCTAGTTAAGAAAACCAGACACGACTGTTTATTGTTATTTATGGGCCACATCATTCTTGTTTCTCACTTCAGTCTTTCATCACACTTATCTTCACAGATGGTGTTAAAGCATTCCGTACCAGTGATAGTGGTCCAACGCCACTGCTCCTGTGTTGCAGGAAGTGCTATGTGCAATCATCTGGTGGCCCTTTACCAGACAGCGCACTACTCTCAACTAAACATTCCTGCTGCACCACCAGTTCACAGCTGCACAGACACAGAACAGCGTTGGCACGAGCCAAGAACACTTGTGAGTCTATCAGTATCCATAAAAAAATGCACCTGAAAAGTATTCAGCCTATGTAACAGTAAATCCTTGTTAATTAGGGTGTGGAGCCAGGTCCGGTTGATGGGATAGAGTTCCATAAACCTACTAACTCGTGTGATGATGGAATAAGGTAAGTTGGAGGTTCCTAGAATGGAAACATTTAGAAAACATTTATGTGAATTTTTGTTTTTGTATCCAGATGATAAGCCTAAACAGTGGTGTCTTTACGATGTAATGACAAATGTTTGGGACAAAGACTGGGGGAAATATATAATCTATAAATCTGTATATTTTAATCCTTTTTATTTGAACTTTCGAGCTTGTGCTGTTTCTGGAAAAGTTACATGAGTCTTTGTCATAGTAAATCTCTCCAACCTGATGTTAAGGTTTTAAAATGTTTTGCAGAAGTTCTCTCTACAAAGCACTCAATGGATACATGCCTGACATGGACCTTCTCCGCGTCTCAGAAACGTATTCCAACTTTTCTCCATTTACTGCCCCTCTTGTGACAACAATGGAAATGTCAGCTGATGTGCCCCTGGTTGAGTCTGCCTTTGGGCCAGTGCAAGCTGGCAGTGTGCTGTCCTATCAACTTCCACAGCCAAAGACCCGTGAAATTTTGAAGATTGCCGATGCCCCTTCTCCACTAATACTTCCATTAGATGGCAACAGGCTTCAGTCTTCCCAGTGTGCTTACGTCCTTAGCCATCAGGAGCAGTTCCACGTCAAGGCATTGGAGACAACCTACGAGATGTCACACAAAGTCAAGGTTGCTACAAGGGAGCAGAGCAGCAGCCCGGAATTGCATCAGCTAAGGAAAATGAGAATAACATCCTCTCGTTTCCGAGAGGTTTGCCATGCCCGGGAGACCTCAGCTGACCGCCTAGCTGAGCGGATGTTCAAGGGATCTGGTGTACAGACCGTGGAGATGAAGAGGGGGCTAGCCATGGAGCCAGTGGCTGTACAGGAGTATTGCACACTAAAGAATGTTAACTTCTTTCCGTGTGGCTTCGTAGTGCACCCAGATGGTCCGTGGTTAGGATCCTCTCCAGATGGCATCATATTTGATCCCAGTGTGAGACCACATTTTGTACTCTTAGAGGTCAAGTGCCCAAATGTACCAAGTTATGTTGACTGCCCTTACCTGAAGATACAGAATGGAGAGCTGAAGTTGAAGAGATGTCATGCTTACTACTGGCAGGTGCAAGGTCAAATTCTTCTCACAGGTTGTAGCTGGTGTGACTTTGTCATCTGTGCACAGGAGGACATCCTAGTTGAAAGGATATATAAAGATCTACAGGTTTCAAAAACTATAAGAGAGAAGGTTGACCACTTTTATTTTTACCACTACTTGCAGAAGTGTCTCTCGCACCTGAATGAATCCCCAGCATGGGTGCCAAGTTTAGTTGTTTCATGAAAAATAAGTATTGATGTTCTTGTGAAGAAAACTACAGCAGAATAGATTTGTTTAAAAAAATGTATTTCAGCAAATGTTCAACAGTTCAGTTAATCAATTACACATCTCTAACATTGTATTCAATCTTGCATTCTGGCTATTCTGTGTTTACTTGATTTCTTTCCCCCACCCCTAAACTCATTGCCTAATTAAACCCAATACAAGCTCCACACAAATTGATATTCACTACACGCCACTGCAAATAATTGGTTGATGCTGCCTGAGATGGTCAGGGGGATGACTGTGTCAAACAGCTTGTGCTCCTTTACTCTGCAGATCATTCTTTCAACATGCACTCTCAGCCTGGCAATGGATTGGGTCTCCCTAACCTCATGCGCTGGCATCTGTGTGCGTCTTGACAGAAAGGCTGGCCGGTAGACCTTGCACGGAACAATGTCATCTACGAGAAAGCCCTTATCCACCATAATGGCCATGTCGGGTGAGTAAGGAAATAATTCCAGACTGCTTGAAGATCTCCTTGTCACTCACAGATCCAGCATACAACGATGACACAAAAGTGACAGCTCCATGTGGTAACATACCCAACATGCCCTTAAAGGTACAGTGTGACTTGTAGGAAGAAAACACCTCACTCTGCAGTAGTAGTGAAGATGGTGTGGCAGCGGAGTTTAGTGCAGTCGATCACTACCTGGGTGTCTGGATAGTCCTTGAACTCAGGTGGCAGGTGGGCTTTGATGGTTTCCTTCCATATCCGTGCTGATCCAAACAGACAGTAGAGGACGTTGGCCCAAGAGATGATAATCCGTCTCACTGTCGATTGGTGGATGCTGAACCGATGGGCCAAATCCTTCTGCTTCAGACAGAAGCTTCCTTACCAGTTTTCTTCGAGTAACACTTGTTTCAGATGGATTGGTGCTTGTGTGACTTATAAACTTGGTTTCTGCTGCCCGCTCAATCAAGTGCCAGAAGGCCATCAGGTGGGTGTAGATTGCAAATCTAAAGACAGACCCAGAGTATTTGAACAACAAAAAAGCTTATTACTATTATTGCCCATCCTCGCTAAGCATCAAGTAGCACTAGACATGACCTAGCTGCTATTGTAGCCTGTTTTTCTTGTTACTGCAATTCGTACTGTAATTCACAGCAGCTATCATCACAGCAGTGAATTTGTTTTAAATGTTCTGTTATTTAACCTGGGAAGTGGACTAAGAACCTAATCTTATTTGCAGCAACGACCTGGGAGCAGTTTTGGGGGTTAACTGAAAACTAATGTAAAGACAATATACATTCAATGTGCCTACTTATGCTAAGATATGCTAGCCTAATTTTAAATAACAATGAACATGTTCTTAAATGTAAGATGGACTTTGGGATAATAATAATAATTAATAGTAAATAAAACAATAGTAATGCTGGATAATAATAAATCATTACTGTACCTTGTGTAAAAATGTATATCCTCGTCAGAACCAGCAAATCGCTGTAGACCAAAGCCGTTTTGAGCGGTCAGTTTCTCCAGCTTGGCTCGAAGCTCCTTAATTTATTTTACATGCTCATGGTTTGCCATTAGGGCCATGTCAAGGGCTGCGGGTTCAGAGACTGCACAGTAATCATGTGTCTGGACCTGATCAGAGACGGCAAAGTCCATAGGCAGCGCACCTTGTTCTTCATCCTCCTCAGTCGGAGCAGGAGGTTTCAGTGCTCTTTCCCAAACACCTGGTCTCTTTTGAATGTTCCAGTTCCACGCGAAGACTGTAGGAACAAAACCTCTTTTTAGGTATTATCACCCCCCCCCCCCCATTTTTCCCTCAACAAAGTCACTCTCGATGAAATGTGTACTACACACTTTTGTGTGTTAGGTGACAGTAAAGTTGTCACGACGTACTGCCACCAACCACCTTTTTCTCTGAGCTCTTCATCGACCGGGAAACCATGGAAGCTCACAATACCATTACATTTGGAAGAAACTGAACAATGTTCATTAGCACCTCATTCGCGGGGCTGTAATTTAAATGTAGTCATTGCGAACTATTTCAGTCAGAAATGCATCGACAACAGTTAGATAGCTAGCAAGCTAATGATAAAAACAATAGCAGAAATCGCTCCGGAAGTCATCAACATGGTAGGAAGTAAATTAGAACGTTGGAGGCGGTATAGTGCATAGAATAGAGCCAATTGGTTGTCTCTTCTCTCTTCAGTCGCGTGCTGCATTCTGTTATGTGAAAGATTGGCTGAGCCTTGAATACAGCCAGTATTGCTCCAAACGCGCATCACTTGTTCGCTTACAGCCAGTAGTGATCATAACACCCCCCCCCCCAAACTTTTCTCATCGGATCTACACGATTCACGTAGGTCACCTATTTTGGATTCAAAACAGCGAATTTTGCCAAGAGGTGACTAGTTTGCATCCCTGTGTTTAGTCAGTGGCCCACTTTTACTGCAAGGAATTCTAATTGGTCAACCACAGGCTAGGGTTGGGGGTTACAAATTACATCCTGTCACTTTGTTCTGTGGAGGACAGGGGAGAATGAACATCTACCTCTCAGCATAACATCTATGATTTGTCCTCTTTGAATAAACCTATTTTTCTCCCCCTGATTTGCTTTAGGGTCTGTGTTATTGGAGAGTAACATCAACTGATAACACCAAGTATTAGTAATGGTGAGAGGTTAGCATGTCTTGGGGTATGATCCTCTAACTTTCTCACTCATCATTATTCAATATTCATTCATGATAATCGGTAATCATGGTAGCATCCACATTAATGTAGAAGTGTTCAGAAACATACTAAATTCTTATTTACAATAAAATGACTCCAAAATGACACAATACATTATTTATCGTTCATTACCCTTAAATATCTCAATCATATCACGTGAAAGGAAAGGAGTTCACATAGGTCATTTGGCGACCCGTTACTCTACTCAGAGAACCACGGTTACATCCGTAGCCCAGCATTTTCATGTCTGTATATATTCAAATGGAATACAGCTGGAGAGTAACTTCAAAAGATACTCATAGCATCTCTGAATCTTTAGAAGGCTCCATAACATCAGCTGCCCAGCTGCTTCCCTTTGTCCTATTCCTATTAGGACCGGCCTGAATCCCAGACGATAAAGCTTCCTGAGTTGAAAGCAAGAGTTACAACAGAATTATCTTAAATTTGATTATCTTACATTTGTTTGTCTTTATTTAAATTGCATGGCATGCACAAGTCATCTCCCGACATCCTAGGGACCTGGGTCAATGTCAAATATTGCAGTGCATCCGGTGTGACCATGCTGAATAAGAGCTTATACACCACAGTGTATTTCACAACAGTAGGATTTCAAAACAAACCAAATAGAAGGGAAGTTATACCGTTTAAATAATCAGACACTCTATCCACCACATTTACATGTGTACTACATTTAGTGTGTATACTTTATTTGTTTTTTAACATGCGCTTTATACATAAGGTGAAGTAGTCAAAACAGGGGCAGATATGACATACGCTACTGAAAAGGATGCTCATGCTAGTGTTGAAGAGCAAGTCTCCCTTGAGCCGCATGATTGACAGACCACTCATAATTTTTTGTGGGGGGATATCGGAAGTCCGATTACTTAAGTGATTTTTTTTTTTTTTAGACCCAGCAGTGGAAATGTCGTCAGGGAAAGACGTAAAGAGGGGAAAACATTGGTGTTGAGGCTGGGCCGGGGATGTGAGGCTGGGCCAGTGCTGCCTCTGTTGAGGCTGGGGGCATTGAGACTGGACCTGGTTCTACCCCTGTTGAGGCTGGGCAGGGGGTATTGAAGCTGGGCCTGGTGCTGCCCCTGTTGAGGCTGGGCTGGGGGATGTTGATGTTGGGCCCAGTGCTGCCCATGTTAAGGCAGCTCTGAGTGTGTTGACTCTGGGCCTGGTACTACCCCAGCTTGGGCTGAGGGTGTTGAGGCTGGGCTTGGGGTGTGGAGGCTGGTCCAGGTGCTTGTTTTCTGAGCAAAGAAAATGTAATCGTTAAAGACTGTAAATACACCAGCAAATCAGCTAAAAGTTATTTTCCTTTTGGAAGTCTGTTCCAAAGTATTCCCACACACAGTAAAGAGACATATGTGATTGTACACAAATGTAAGCAAGGTTTGAAATTAGTCAAATATTATATCTGTTTGGGTTTCTTAAGGTCAATTTGCAGTCTACAAATATTTTTTTATTTTGTTCCGGACCCCTGCTCATCCGGCTAAGAAAAGAAATAGACCCGCCGCTGAATATAGTTGATTATCCCTGGCCTTCACCCTCGATAATTTTCACTTCCTCAGCTTTGGGATACTTGTGTATATGGCAGAGGCGCACGTGATCGAGCAAATTGAGAGCCGAGGAGAAGGGTGTGATTTGGGATTCAGCCTATGTCACATGTACTGTGCATTTGCATGTTTTATGGTATTTACTTAGTTTTAGTTTGGCGAGCCTACCAGATGAGAGACTACGCCAGTTAGCTCGTAGTGGACATTCACTGACTGCTGCTTCTGTAAGAATACACATGTGATCATTAGATTCTCATTTCCTCTACAGTCCACCACACTGTCTACAGTCTACTACACTACTAGTCTACTGCAGGAGGTCTACTATATCGTGTACTCCTCATAACTATCTCAGTGTTCTGTCATAACTTATTTTTCACTGGTTTCACTCTCTATCTCTCTTCACCACTGAGGCTGTCCACAGAACTTTCCATGGTACCTGGTCATTTGAATCTGAGGGGTCAATATATACATATAAAGAGCTGTGAAAACGCGGTCACTTGTCTGAATTGCTCTGGTCTAAAACAGCTCCTATACATCACTGAAGATGTCTGAGAAACATTTTAATTTGTAGCTTCCAGCTTCTCTGTCTGCAGGACTGTTTTGGGAGTGGGTGGTTTGTGTGGTGTTGGAGCAAGAATAGTGTTGTGGTGCCATGACCTACCTGACTTTCGTTCCAAGATGGTGTAGCAGTCGGGTGTCTGTTTTGTTTGTCTTGTCCCATCCCGTGTATATATTGTTTTCTTCATATATATTTCGTACATATTGTTTTATATTTTTAATCTCAATTTCCATCTACGGACTAAACATACTCTCCTGCAACAAGCCTCACCCAATGTGGTATGGATCTGCTTTTTTTTATACTTTAGAACCGGAACCCCCATCAGAAGCAAGCCAGCTAACTAGCTACTAGCTAGTAGTCAGTTAGCCACTGCTAGCGGTCATCACCGTTAACTTGGACATCAGCCAGCCTCAGCCTGGTCAATTCCTGCCAGTCTGCACAGCGAGATATCAACCCAGAGCATATCGGACTGCTTTTTCTATACCACATCTCCGGATTCCTACCGCAAGCTCTAAACCTCTACTCCGGATCATCGCAGCTAGCTAGCTGCTATCCGAGTGGCTACTCCTGGCTAGCGTCTCTGTCCCGACGCAAGCACCAGTTAGCCTGGAGCTAACCTCGAGCTAGGCCCATCTCCCGGCTAGCCAAAGAGATCCATTAGACAATTCCTGGGTTTCAATACCTCTTTTGCCAATTGGTCTGGACCCCTTGCTGCCGACACCGAGCTCCGCCGATCCATCACGACTGGTCTGCCGATGTAAACACCCGAGGGGGTTTCAACAGGCTCTTCCATTGCGACGTTCCCCTGAGGCCCATCTGCTAGCCTGCTAGCCCCGGCCTGCTAGCTGTCTGAATCACCATGTCTCCAGCTCGCCAAGCTACTCACTGGACCCTATGACCACTATGCTACACATGCCTCTCCCTAACGTCAATATGCCTTGTCTATTGCTGTTTTGGTTAGTGATTTTTGTCTTATTTCACTGTAGAGCGTCCAGCCCTGCTCAATATGCCTTTGTTGCCTTTTGTTCCACCCCCCACACATGTGGTGACCTCACCTGGCTTAAATGGTGCCTCTAGAGACAAAACATTTCTCATCGTCACTCAATGCCTAGGTTTACCTCCACTGTACTCACATCCTACCATACCCTTGTCTGTACATTATGCCTTGAATCTATTCTTCCGCACCCAAAAATCTGCTCATTTTACTCTCTGTTCCGAACGCACTAGACGACCAGTTCTTATAGCCTTTAGCCATACTCTTATCCTACTCCTCCTCTGTTCCTCTGGTGATGTAGAGGTTAACCCAGGCCCTGGCACCCATTCCCATTCCCCAGGCACTCTCATTTGTTGACTTTTGTAACCGTAAAAGCCTTGCTTTCATGCATGTTAACATTAGAAGCCTCCTCCCTAAATTTGTTTTATTCACTGCTTTAGCCCACTCCGCCAACCCGGATGTCCTAGCCGTGTCTGAATCCTGGCTTAGGAAGGCCACCAAAAATCCTGAAATTTCCATCCCTAACTATAACATTTTGCGACAAGACAGAACTGCCACAGGGGGCGGAATTGCAATCTACTGCAGAGATAGCCTGCAGAGTTCTGTCATACTATCCAGGTCTGTGCCCAAACAATTTAAGCTTCTACTTTTAAAAATCCACCTTTCCAGAAACAAGTCTCTCACCGTTGCCGCTTGTTATAGACCCCCTTCAGCCCCCAGCTGTGCCCTGGACACAATATGTGAATTGATCGCCCCCCATCTATCTTCAGAGTTCGTACTGTTAGGTGACCTACACTGGGACATGCTTAACACCCCGGCCGTCCTACAATCTAAGCTAGATGCCCTCAATCTCATACATATTATCAAGGAACCTACCAGGTACAACCCTAAATCCGTAACCATGGGCACCCTCTTAGATATCATCCTGACAAACTTGCCCTCTAAATACACCTCTGCTGTCTTCAACCAGGATCTCAGCGATCACTGCCTCATTGCCTGCGTGCATAATGGGTCCCCTCATCACTGTCAACCGCTCCCTAAAACACTTCAGCGAGCAGGCCTTTCTAATCGACCTGGCCCTGGTATACCGGAAGGATATTGACCTCATCCCGTCAGTAGAGGATGCCTGGTTGCTCTTCAAAAGTGCTTTCCTCACCATCTTAACTAAGCATGCCCCATTCAAAAAATTTAGAACTAAGAACAGATATAGCCTTTGGTTCACCCCAGACTTGACTGCCCTTGACCAGCATAAAAACATCCTGTGGCATTCTGCATTAGCATCGAATAGCCCCCGTGATATGCAACTTTTCAGGGACGCCAGGAACCAATATACTCAGTCAGTTAGGAAAGCTAAGGCTAGCTTTTTCAAACAGAAATTTGCTTCCTGTAGTAGTAATTCCAAAAAGCTTTGGGACACTGGAGAATAAGAGCAGCTCCTCCCAGCTGCCCACTGCACTGAGGCTAGGAAACACTGTCACCACCGATAAATCTACGATAATCGATTATTTCAATTAGCATTTTTCTACGGCTGGCCATGCTTTCCACCTGGCTACCCTTACCCCGGCCAACATCTCAGCACCCCCTGCAGCAACTTGCCCAAGCCCTCCCCGCTTCTCCTTCACCCAAGTGCATGCTCTTCAACCGATTGTTGCCCACACCCTCCCGCCCGACTAGCATCACTACTCTGGACGGTTCTGACCTAGAATATATGGACAACTACAAATACCTAGGTGTCTGGTTAAACTGTAAACTCTCCTTCCAGACTCACATTAAGCATCACCAATCCAAATTTAAATCTAGAATAGACTTCCTATTTCGCAACACAGCCTCCTTCACTCATGCGGCCAAACAGACCCTCGTAAAACTGACTATCCTACCGATCCTTGACTTTGGCGATGTCATTGACAAAATAGCCCCCAACACTCTACTCAGCAAACTGGATATAGTCTATCTCAGTGCCATCCGTTTTGTCACCAAAGCCCCATATACCACCACTGCGACCTATATGCTCTCATTTGTTTATGTGTAACTCTGTGTTGTTGTCTTTGTCACACTGCTTTGCTTTATCTTGGCCAGGTTGCAGTTGTAAATTAGAACTTGTTCTCAACTGGCCTACCTGGTTAAATAAAGGTTAAATTAGTTTAAAAAACAGCAGATGGCGCTGTCTTTGGCCTCTCCAGGTGGGCTGGAGACTTGGCTGGCGAAGGTCTGGGGGATGGACACCCGGATGCTGGGGGCCTGGTTAGTGAGGGCCTGTGGGCTGGCACTGTGCAGGGGTGGCACCATGTCCTCCGAAGGAAACAAAAGGAGAGGAGAATCTGGGATGGCACAGTACTTATTTTATTTTTTGTTTGAATTACCTGAGTGTCATTTTGGCTGGTGTCTCCATGATGGTTCAAAGGGTTGGTAGGAGAGGGAGAACTAGGGCGGGACACCACTGGAGAGGATTTCACTGGGGAAGGCAGTTTGGCAGGTGACCGGGGGAGAGAGGGCTGTTTAGCAGGAGAGCAAGGCTGAGAGGAACATTTAACAGGAGAGGGAGGTGGATAGAGGGAGGAGAGTTGGTCAGAGGGTGAGACGTCAGAGGTGGCGGAGGCATTCCGTTCAGAACAGTCACTTGGAATTGTAGAGGGGGATGAAGTGCTACTCTCCTTCTTTTTTGTCTTCTGCTCCACATCAATTGAATTGGCTTTCTGTCATTTTTTTCTGTTGACAAGAAAATGTGTTAGTGCTAAATACTTTTTTTCCCCGATCCCCAGCCAATGGAGAAACATTTTTTGGGGGGGTCATAAGAATAGGAAGAGGTAGGCCTAAATTAGAGGAACTTAGCTGTCTATTCTAAACCTCAAATAACACAGTATAGACAGGTTACATTGAGTGACATATGCAAAAGCCGAAATTCATGTACATTTCATGTACACTTTTTATGTATTCGTCAATTAGAATGTACTTTTACTTTTCTTCTTCCCACTAGGTCTAAGAGAAAAATACTACTCCAGAATTTAAGTAGTTGTTTATTGATTAAATGACCTGATTTCATACCTTTTTTGCACCAGCAGAAACAAGCCATGTCGATAACCAATGACTGGGCTAACCCAACCCCTACTTGCCTACTTTTTAGGGATAGGGGGCAGCATTTTCACTTTGGATGAATAGCGTGCCCAGATGAAAGAAATAAAAGCTGAAATAAATCACTCTCTCTACTATTATTCTGACATTTCACATTCTTAAAATAAAGTGGTGATCCTAACTGACCTAAAACAGGGAATTTTTACTCTGATTAAATGTCAGGAATTGTGAAAAAACTGAGTTTAAATGTATTTGGCTAAGGTGTATGTAACTTTCGACTTCAACTGTAGGCTGTCTTGTACACATTTGCAGCTACAATATTTTTTGCAGCATACAAAAAAAAAAGAGATACAAGTTATGGAGGTGAGGTCTAGTCATGAGGTCCTATTCTCTATATCGTGCAGAACTTTTGACCAGGGCCCATAGATAAAAGCTAGTGCACTGTTTACGGTATAGGGTGCCATTTGAGACGCTGATCTAATACCTTTGGCACCAGCAGAAACAAGCCCTGTCAGTAACTAATGAAGACTGATTCATATCCACATTACTAAATTGGCTTTCAGACCATGGTGATGTCATCAGGCTTTAAGACAATTGTGACGTCATCTGTCATTTATGGTCGTTTTTAGTGGTAATGTGAATTTAGTTTTATTTTGACAGTCGACTCCACACAAAAATAATGCTCAAACAGTGGTGTATTCATTCCGCCAAATAGCTGTTAAACGAGAGTTTCTATTGGACAAATTCAGGTAGGTCCCGCCACGTTTAGTTCCGTTTAAGAAACGTTTTGCAACAGAATCGGCGGACTGAATTACACCCCAGAACACTTCATTTGCATTGACGCACTTAAACGTGCGCGTCCCCGCTATTCAACGATAAAAATGGCGGCCGCCGCCGGATCAGGTAAAGTATTTCCCCGTTCACACATTTGTGATATTCATTTGATAAGCTTGTATTTTACGTTTAATATAGTGGTCTATTTGACCTTCCAATATGAGCCATTCATCTCAAAGACTCCACATTTCCCCAGACAGCATGTTTATTAATGTTAGATTAATGTGGGTGTTAGCTCAGCCAGTATTGCGCGCTAACTAACGTTAGTTTAGCTGGCTATTCGGGTATATTTCTGCTTTCGCCCAACTCCTGTGCTTTTAAAACATGACTTGATTCAGCCATAAACCATAAACGATGTTATCGTCATAATTGACTCTTGGTGAATTTATTGTGGTTGTTTAGCCATCTGCGCATTTAGCTAACGTTAGGTAGCCTATTCAACTGCAGCGTCATGTTTCTGCAGAGCTAACGTTAGCTAGCTAGCTAACGACACTAGCGGGTAACCGTTACTAGCTGAACTGAGACAATTTGCAAAGCGAGTTTGACAGAAACAGAATTAGTTAACTAGCATACATGTTTAGAATAACTAAGCTAACTAACTATATACCTGGAATCTTTCAGAATACATTTATCCAACTTCCTATCAGCGGTTAGTTGAGTGAAATGTTCGTTTTAATCAGCATTGAGTATTTAACTATTTTGGATACGTTGATGCTAACTCACGTTAGTTACCTAGCTAGTTTTGTCAACTGGTCATTAACCTTGGTACACACCAGGGGCTATTCATTACGCTAATAATGTTGCAAAACGTTTCTTAAACGGAAACAAACGAAACCGAGATACCTACCTGAATTTGACTCATAAACTCTCGTTTTAGTGACTAATGATTACACCCCAGTGGTACACACCCATAACTTGAGAAATGTATATCTACAGGCAATTGCACGTGTCATTTTGAGGTGCATGAATAGGTGATTAATAAGGGATAGCTAGTTAAAGGCCCAATGCCGTCAACTTGATTTCCTGTATTTTATATATTTCCACACGCAGGTTCGTATAATACTGTGAAAATGATTTTAATGCCCTATTAGTGTAAGACAGTGATCACCAACCTTTTTTGAGTCAAAATCACCTAGTCAAAAAGCAAGCAGATCTATAGCTTTTTCCCCATTTTTCTTTTTTTTCATGACTTAAACATAAGCCTATGGAACATTAACATATGAAAAACAGCACTGTAGCAGTGGGGTTTAGGCCCAATACATTATCATCGCATATTGGCTTTGCTTGAATTGTCCTGCCAAAGCATTGTTCTTCTTTGAGGTAGGCTATATGATCGCACTGGTAATGGATCAGTTGTATTGCTTGAGGCACAGCTGAGTGACCATAAATGTTAAATAATTTGCTATTTTGATTTTACTGGGCTGATAGTGCCTGCATCGGATGGTCAGTCTCAGAGGGAGAGAGCAGCAGACTGAGGGTCCGCCTCAACGTCCCTCCGCTCTCCCTGTCCTCCTCTGACACTTACCAAAAAAGGGGCACCATCTTAAAGCTGATGGGGAAACTCGTGCCCCACCGCATTGTTTCTACCTCGTGCATAAATTCTAGTTTTTACTCCAATGACCAGAAAGTCAAATATTACTATATATTTTTAAAAAGACCTAAGCCAAGCCTTTAATACAAGCAAGCCCTATCGATACAATTTCCTACTCATTCATTGCCGCTGCAGTGCTGGTTGTAATGCGAGTGGCAGTAGGAAGAACGCAAATTTTATGACTTAAGTGTTGACAGTGCTGAGTATAAATATGAACTCAATCATAAAAACAGCAGCTCTGTGCTGTATTAGTTGCTGTGCGCTTAAGGGAGATTTATTTTACGCATGCTACGTTAGGTTACTGCAGACATGGTAATCTGAGTCATTTGATTGGCCAAGCAGTAGGCCAATAAGTGCATTTGCTCTCCGGCCCGTCGGGAAGGCAGTTTGTCTTTCAGACACCTCAAATAGTTCAAAATGGGAACACTTCGCCTACCCGGCACGCAGGGCAGCTGAATTGGGTGCACCTACCGCCAACAACGCGAGACAAATAAAAAAATATATTTATTAATGGGTTTTTACTGAAATGTTTGATCAACTAGGAATGCCTTGGAGATTGACCAGTTGACACTGTGCTAGCTAGCTTGAAAGTTAGCTAGCACAGTGTCGCTCCCGCCTGCTCTGTACCAGAGTCCTCCTTAGGACTAGCTGGCTAAGCTAGCACACCGTGTCTTTCATTCTAGCCTGCCGAACACCTGACCTCGCCGATGTTAAAATAACTGCCGGAAAAAGGTGCCTGACAGGCGGGGGCAAAGGACACTACTGTTGTTTCCTAGCTACTGTTGTCGCCCCCTTTCTCCTCTGTGCGGTTTAACGGCGATTGGTATCCAATGTTATGGTGCATTACCGCCATTTACTGTACTGGAACGTCCCTACTTCCTGCATATGTACTGGAGTCATAGCTTAAAAATGAACCAATATAAGTATTTGCACCCTTCTCCTCAGACCACTCCAACAGTCCTAGCTAAATTCTTGCTTAAGAAATTGTGCTTTGCTAAGAAGCAAGTTTTTTGTTTCTATTTGAGCATTTTTAATTGAAAACATTTACAGTAAGGTACTTAATTGTTATCCAAAATTGATTTGATATTGAGATAATGTCTGCATTGGACCTTTAACATTACATGGCTCCTACTATACTGTATTTGATTAGCTGAGGGTTGTGGGTTTTAAATTCATCACTATTGAAAGTTGACTCTTTAAAAAAAAAAAAACGTATTTCAATAGAACCAATTGAGTAAACATGGCACCCTTGTTTGTGTGCAGTAGCTACTAGGCACGTGTGGTTGAAAAATGTCTGCTTTGAACCTTTTCTGTTTAAAAAGGCGTCAAAGTACCCCGTAACTTCCGGCTGCTGGAGGAGCTGGAAGAGGGCCAGAAGGGCGTTGGAGACGGGACGGTGAGTTGGGGACTGGAGGACGATGAGGACATAATGCTGACTCGCTGGACAGGCATGATCATAGGGCCTCCCAGGGTAAGAAAAAAAAAGCTAGCTCACGCTAACGCCACAAACACACACACACCATAGGGCCTCTCAGGGTGGGAGGGCTCAAACACATACCAAACAACGCCACATAGAATACTTTGCTTACTCCGGCCTGGTTTCTTTAATTCCTATCAAATTTTATTGGTCACATACACATATTTAGCGCATTGGAAGAGAGGAACTGTGTTTTTGCTCAACGGCAGATTTGGCTGCCAGTGGAACAACGAGCAAAATAACCTTGGGAGCAACACCGTTGTAAGACAGATCTATTTACCAAGGAAAAGTAGATGTGCATAACGTTATTGAGAGTATTTCTACCAAACATGGTATGTTCCCCAAAAAATAAACTTGTTTTTATTTTTGAAGTGGCGGCAATGATTTTGGCGCCACAGCTAAATGAATGCACACGACACAGCAGGCCAGCTATTAACCATGCACATGCAGCTAGTTCTTGGGTAATGGCTAGCTTATGAAGTACGATGTGTTTTTGTTGACGTCGCTTGTGAGCATAAACATAGCATAAATCACCTTTCACCCAGTAGAGGCAAAGCCTACACACCATAAGTGGGACAGCATTGAAATGGAATAGGAACATTCTAATTCTATTGGGACGGCCAAACGGATATGCAGCAGCACAAACATAGGCCTACAACAAGCTTATTATCATAGAGCACCGCTGATGATAACCAAGACAGTTACCCACAACCATGCAGTCTTTATCTTGAGCTGAAACCAATTTCAAGACTTAAATCTTTCCTTTTTTCTGATGTCTTCCAGACAATCTACGAGAACAGGATGTACAGTCTAAAGGTAGAATGTGGACCCAGATACCCAGACTCTCCCCCTTTTGTCCGATTCGTGACCAAGATCAATCTGAATGGCGTACACAACTCAAATGGTGTGGTAAGTCCCAAGTCATACATTTCCTGTTCGGGTTGGATCAATTACCTCAAATCAAAAGCAACCTTTGTATTTGAGTGTGTAGCCTGAAAGACTTCTGCCTACAGCTAGCGAAGCACATCTGATTCATTACCTACAGACGCAGGACTGGTTTTCCAGAACCAGATTTGCTCTACTCCTGAACTAAAACGCACTTTAAACTGAACATGTTTTTAGTCCAGGAATCGGGATTGTTTGTAATTGAGGGCACTTTTGTCTCAGCTAAAGTCACCAATCAGCCACATTTTAAAATGAGCCAAACTTTGAAAAAATAAATGTCCTCTCACTGTCAACTGTGTTTATTTTCCGCAAACTTAACGTGTAAATATTTGTATGAACATAACAAGATTCAACAACGGAGACATAAACTGAACAAGTTCCACAGACATGCGACTAACAGAAATGGAATAATGTGTCCCTGAACAAAGGTGGGGGTCAAAATAAAAAGTAACAGTCAGTGTCTGGTGTGGCCACCAGCTGCATTAAGTACTGCAGTGCATCTCCTCCTTGTGGACTGCACCAGATTTGCCAGTTCTTGCTGTGAGATGTTACCCCACTCTTCCTCCAAGGCACCTGCAAGTTCCCAGACATTTCTGGGGGGAATGGCCCTAGCCCTCATCCTCCGACCCAACAGGTCCCAAACGTGCTCAATGGGATTGAGATCCGGGCTCTTCGCTGGCCATGGCAGAACACTGACATTCCTGTCTTGCAGGAAATCACGCACAGAACGAGCAGTATGGCTGGTGGCATTGTCATGCTGGAGATTAATGTCAGGATGAGCCTGCAGGAAGGGTACCACATGAGGGAGGAGGATGTCTTCCCTGTAACGCACAGCGTTGAGATTGCCTGCAATGACAACAAGCTCAGTCCGATGATGCTGTGACACACCGCCCCAGACCATGACGGACCCTCCACCTCCAAATCGATCCCGCTCCAGAGTACAGGCCTTGGTGTAACGCTCATTCCTTCGACGATAAACGCGAATCCGACCATCACCCCTGGTGAGACAACAGCGACTTGTCAGAGAAGAGCACTTTTTGCCAGTCCTGTCTAGTCCAGCGACGGTGGGTTTGTGCCCATAGATGACGTTGTTGCCGGTGATGTCTGGTGAGGACCTGCCTTACAACAGGCCTACAAGCCCTAAGTCCAGCCTCTCTCAGCCTATTGCGGACAGTCTGAGCACTGATGGAGGGATTGTGCATTCCTGGTGTAACTCGGGCAGTTGTTGCCATCCTGTACCTGTCCTGCAGGTGTGATGTTCGGATGTACCGATCCTGTGCGGGTGTTGCACGTGTTCTGCCACTGCGAGGACGATCAGCTGTCTGTCCTGTCTCCCTGTAGCACTATCTTAAGTGTCTCACAGTACGGACATTGAAATGTATTACCCTGGCCACATCTGCATGCCTCCTTGCAGCATGCCTAAGGCACGTTCATGCAGATGAGCAGGGACCCTGGGCGTCTTTCTTTTGGTGTTTTTCAGAGTCAGTAGAAAGGCCTCTTTAGTGTCCTAGGTTTTCATAACTGTGACCTTAATTGTCTACCGTCTGTAAGCTGTTAGTGTATAAACAACCGTTCCACAGGTGCATGTTCATTAATTGTTTATGGGTCATTGAACAAGCATGGGAAACAGTGTTTAAACCCTTTACAATGAAGATCTGTGACGTTATTATTATTTGGATTTTTACGAATTATCTTTGAAAGACAGGTTCCTGAAAAGGGGACGTTTCTTTTTTCGCTGAGTTTAGCTGTGTTTGTAAGTTTTGAGTCTCACATGTATGTAACCTCCCATTCTCAGGTGGACACGCGGGCAGTGGCGGCACTGGCCAAGTGGCAGAACTCGTACAGCATCCGTGTGGTGCTGCAGGAGCTCCGGCGGCTCATGATGTGCAAAGAGAACATGAAGCTCCCCCAGCCACCCGAAGGCCAGCTATTCAGCAACTGAGTCCCCTGACCAGCCCTGCTATCCCAACTCTCCTTTACTATCCCTCCATCCAACACACAAATAAATATACACATTCAATAGATGCACACAATGATTCAACGATTCCTCACATGCACACAAATCCGCACATACAGCGTACATGTACCCCTCTTATTTTTCAGAGACTCTTGAAACCTCTGTTCTCACGTAAGCTCTTTTTGCCAGGCCCCTTCCCTTTTTGTCCTAAGTCATGGCCACTTTGTCTCTCGAGACCTTCTCGTTGGACAGAGAGATGGTTGCACAGGTGGACTCCACCCATTCCCTACCCTGACACCCAATGCTCACCACTGTGCAGACCAGACATTGATACAAATTACTTCATCTTGTTTTTTTTTTTATCTTTGTGTTCTACATCCAGATTGTAAAATAACATAAATGATCTTATTGAGTGTACCTATCTTATGTGTGTGCTGGGTTCTTTAACCAAGGATGGTGGAATTACTTTGTACTGTAGGTATAACAAGGGTGGAAATCAAGATGACTTGCTGCTCCGCAAAAGAAAAATAGACCTGTGCCCCCACTGCAATGTGGCCGATAAGGTTTTCACTGTTCGGCTCTTAATTTTGCTGCAAGGATTCTGCTCCCCCAGTTGGACTTGTCAGGAGCAGTGGCTTGGGATCTACAGCATAGTCCTGCCAGTGTGTTTCAGAAAGCTAATAAATAAACATTGTCCCCCCCTTTAAAAAAAAAGTTTTTCAGGATAGCGTTGGTCTCAAACTGAGTAACCAGCTTTTTGATCCCGAATATGTGAATTTATCGGCCTTGGCACGTGTACGGTACATGGGATTGGGGGGAATAAAAGGTTCTCTTGATTTCTCTTAAAGTACATGGGGTTTGAAATGCTCATCTTTTGTGCTTTGCACCTTTTTTCAGGTTCACCACATTACTGTGGCCTCCTATGTGGAGAATTAATTTTTGTTTTGTCTTTAGGGTTGACCTGTTTATTCATAGAGGTCATCGCATACAGTGGGCTCACTGAATGCAATGTATGGCTTTAGTTGTTTATTTCATAACGGGTGTGAATCTGGGTGAAGGTGACCTGTGCATGGTTTTATTTGAATTAAACCTCGTTACTTTTGCATGTGTTTGTCTTCTGATTCTCAATCCATTTTTGGTAAGGGCGGCGTTCAGTCAAACCCGCACCGTGGAGTGATAGCATTGGGTCTACTCTTAACAAACTGCATGTTTGACCTGAATTCAAAATAAGTGTTTTTTTTTTGTTTTAGTGTATTATCACATGCCTTAGAATGTTCCTGCACTACACTAATGCAAATTGTTACGATGCCAAAGTGGTATCCATTCGGATTTAAAAGGTAGTTAATTCAAATTATATTAACCCAATCCTATGGATACCTAAAAGGTCTTCTATGGAATTTGCATCAGCATATCCTAATTCTGAACTGCTAACCAAGTTATATAGAAATTTTACGCTAGAGAATGGAAGTGTATACTACTAAAGTATAGGGTCTCCCTGCTCTTGATGTTTAAAAAAAAGTTCACTTCAAATCATCACCTTATATAACTATAACAAATGTTAACACTTTAGTGTAGAGTCACATAATAGCTTAGACTTTCATTGGGTATTAACCATTCACTGTACTTATTCAGTTTCTTTCCATATCTTATACTAATCCCTAATTAATACAACAAAATGTGTGCCTAATGTGATCCCTATAGTGTTACTGAAAAATTTGCTGATACCTTGCAAACAAATCTCAGGATGTTCTACAAATTCAAAAATGTTCTGTCATGTGACACTTCGCTTGACGCGAAGACTTTGTAGTGTCATGCAGATTTTCATGATATTAGGATGGCTCTGCTGATCTGATTCCGCTGGATTTTTTTCCATTCTTGAAGCCAGATAGTGTGAAGCAGCATTAAATCAGGCCACCCACTCTGGATAGAAAGGAAAACATGGGGGGGGGACTCATTTAGGAAGTAAGCCGTCATCCCTGAGCAGGAAACACGTCTGCTCAGAAAATGGGGATTGTTCTCATCCATCTTGATAGAGTGACTTACAAGGTGCAGCAGCTCTATGGGAAGCAGACCACTGGTCCCTATTCAACAGCTGTGCCTCTTGTGGCTGCTGCTCTCCTGCAAGTCTGACGTGGAGACAGGACAAAGAGAGTCACGTGACTGGGGTGGTTTTGAGGGGATAGCAGTATAAAACCATCACAATGAGAGAGACAGCTGGGGGTGCCCCAGTCTCCTATAGGCTACGTCACACAATATGGAGCACTGAACTCTTGGACTGGCAAAATTAGAGTACACCTCGTTATTTCAGCGGCAGTATTCATGTGCCTCAACGTAGGAGTGCTGATCTAGGATCAGGTCCCTCCTGTCCATGTAGTCTCATTCATTATGATATAATAGGCAAATCCAATCTTAAATCAGCACTCCTGTGACAATTTATGAATACAGCCCCAGGAATTGTTAGGTATTCGATCAGGGAAAATGTATTTTGTATTGTGGTTAGGCAATTATTTGCATTCACAGGAGAGTCCTAGAATCACATAATTCAAGATTAGTTAGGTTTATGTGAATTTCCATCAATGTCCCATGGTAAAAATTCTAAGGAAAGAATACTTGTTTTTTTGATGAACCATTGGGTAACACTTTGCTTAAAGCCTGCAGGTATAACGCATCGTACGGCTTCTATGCATGTATGACCCTTCACAATGTCTTACTATGATCTCATAATTATCTAGACAAAATTCAAACGGTGCACAGTTTTTTTTTCTCTGTCCTCTATCTTCCTCGCACCTTGCTTCCAATTACGTCCCGCAAATGGCAACCTCCAGGAAATGTCTAGTAAACCAAGCGCCCCCCCCCACAAAAAAAGAAATCTCCCTGCATTTGTTTCATGACAAGACACTTTCTAATCAGATTATAAGTATTGGCTTTATATAGACAGCCATTTGTGTGGTAAGGAAAAGGAAAATAGACATCCCCATCCATCACCCTAAATGTATGTGCTGTGATGAACAATCCTTTCATCACCTTGACTGTATCTGAAATAAAAAATGTATTGGTCACATACACATGGTTAGCAGATGTTAATGCGAGTGCAGTGAAATTCTTGTGCTTCTAGTTCCGACAGTGCACTAATATCTAACAAGTAATCTAACAACTACCTAATACACACAAATCTAAAGGGATGGAATAAGAATATGTACATATAAATATATGGATGAGCGATGGCAGAGCGGCATAGGCGAGGTGCAATAGATGGTATAAGGTACAGTATATAGATATGATATGCGCAATGTAAGATATGTTAACAATATTAAAGTGCCATTGTTTAAAGTGACAAGTGATCAATTTATTAAAATGGCCAGTGATATGAGTCTATGTAGGCAGCAGCCTCTCTTGAGTTAGTGATGGCTGTTTAGCAGTCTGATGACCTTGAGATAGAAGCTGTATTTCAGTCTCTCGGTCCCAGCTTTGATGCACCTGTGCTGACCTCGCCTTCTGGATAGTAGCGGGGTGAACAGGCAGTTGCTCGGGTGGTTGTCCTTGATGATCTTTTTGGCATACAGTGAATAGGAGAGCAAAAAAGTGTTTCATCACCATAGCAGTATGGAATTCTCAACCATTGAATGGGTCTAATTGGGAAGCAGGACACAGGTGTGTGTAGGATGCAGAGTCAGGGACTACTGAAAAAAAATAGGACATGAATAAGAATATAAAATAGAATATGACTTGTTGATCAATATGACCAACTCCATAGACTTAAGAGACCACATAGTGGTACTAGTTTTCAACTTTTTGCTCATGCTGCCTGTAAAGTAAACAGACTATACCAAAGCAACAGTAGAGGTTGAAAATGAGGATGTTAACCCTTGATGAAAATGAAAGCGTAGTTATTTGGGTATCATTGAAAAACCTTCCAACCACATTTTCTCCTATTTTGATATATACAGTACATTTGGAAAGTATTCAGACCCCTTGACTTTTTCATACATTTTGTTACGTTACAGCCTTATTTTAAAATTGATTAAATTAATTAAATGAATGTTTCTACAACTTCATTGGACTCCAACTGTGGTAAATTCAATTGATTGGACATGGTTTGGAAAGGCACACACCTGTCTATATAAGGTCCCACAGTTGACAGTGCATGTCAGAGCAAAAACCAAGCCATGAGGACGAAGGAATTGTCCGTAGAGCACAGAGACAGGATTGTGTCGAGGCACAGATCTGGGGAAGGGTACCAAAAAATGTCTGCAGCATTGATGGTCCCCAAGAACACAGTGGCCTCCATCATTCTTATATGGTAGAAGTTTGGAACCACCACGTATTTTCCTAGAGCTGGCCGCCCGGCTAAACTAAGCAATCGGGGTAGAAGGGCCTTGGTCAGGGAGGTGACCAAGAACCCGATGTTCACTCTGACAGAGCTCCAGAGTTCCTCTGTGGAGATGGGAGAACAACCATCTCTGCAGCACTCTACCAACCAGGCCATTATGGTAGAGTGGCCAGATGGAAGCCACTCCTCAGTAAAAGGCACATGACAGCCTGCTTGGAGTTTGCCAAAAAGCACCTAAAAGACTCAGACCATGAGAAACAAGATTCTCTGGTCTGATGAAACCAAGATTGAACTCTTTGGCCTGAATGCCAAGCGTCACATCAGGAGGAAACCTGGCACCATCCCTACGATGAAGCATGGTGGTGGCAGCATCATGTTGTGGGGATGATTTTCAGTGGCAGGGGCAGGGACAGGGAGGGAAAGATGAACTGAGCAAAGTACAGAGAGATCCTTGATGTAAACCTGCTTCAGAGCGCTCAGGACATCATACTGGGGCGAAGGTTCACCTTCCAACAGGACAATGACGCTAAGCACACAGCCAAGAATGCAGGAGTGGCTTCGGGACAAGTCTCTGAATGTCCTTGAGTGGCTCAGCCAGAGCCCGTACATCTCTGGAGAGACCTGAAAATAGCTGTGCAGCAACGCTCTTCATCCAACCTGACAGAGCTCGAGAGGATCTGCAGAGAAGAATGGGACAAACTCCCCAAATACAGGTATGCCAAGCTTGTAGCTTCATACCCAAGAAGACTCAAGGCTGTAATTGCTGCCAAAGGTTCTTCAACAAAGTACTGAGTAAAGGGTCTGAATACTTATGTAAATGTGATATTATAGTTGTTTTTTTTATATATAAAAATGTGTACAAATTTCTAATGACCTGTTTTTGCTTTGTCATTATGGGGTATTGTGTGTAGATTGATGAGTAAAAAAAAAACAATTTAATCAATTTTAGAATAATGCCGTAATGTAACAAAATGTGGAAAAAGTAAAGGGGTCTGAATACTTTCCAAATGCACTGTAACTATATTCAGAAGCTATTCATACCCGTTGATTTATTCCACATTTTGTTACAGCCAGAATTCAAAATTGATTAAATTGAAAAGTCAAGGAGTCTGAATACTTTCCGAATGCACTGTACATTCACCTGCCAGTTTATTTGGTACAACACCCTGTTCATGAAAATGGATCAATACAGACAGTGAGTCACGTGGCTGTGGCTTGTAATATAAAGCTGGCATCGAGGCATTCAGTTACTGTTTGTTTGAACGTTAGAATGGGAAAAACGAGTGACCAAAGTGACTTTGAGCGTGGTATGATTGTTGCAGCCAGGCACTCCAGATCCAGTATCTCAGAAACGGCCACTCTCCTGGGCTTTTCACGCAAGATGGTGTCTAGGGTTTACAGAGAATAGTGCGACAAACAAAAACATCCAGTCAGCGGCAGTCCTGTGGCCGAAAAAAACAGCTTGTTGATGAGAGACTTCGAAGGAGAATGGCAAGAATCGTGCAAGCTAACAGGCGGGCCATAAACAGACAATTACCGGAACAGTACAACAGTGGTGTGCAGAACGGCATCTCGGAACGCACAACTCGTCGGTCCTTGTCACAGATGGGCAATTGCAGCAGACGACCACTCCAGGTTCCACTGCTATAAGCTAAAAACAAGAAGAATCGGCTCCAGTGGGCATGTGATCACCAACACTGGACAATTGAGGAGTGGAAAAACATTGCCAGAAACATGTCAGTGAATTCAGGTTACTTGAGTGGTCTGCGGAGTCCCCAGACCTCAACCCAATAGAGCATCTTTGGGATGAGATGGAACGGACTGTTTGCCTTGTAGAATGACCAGAATAATTCAGGCTGTTCTGGAGGCAACGGAGGGTCTGACCCGGTACTAAATGGGTGAACCTAATAAACTTAATGTGTTCATCAGACCAACTGCCTGATTATCATGTGAAATATCTGTATTCGCACACCATCTCAATAATTAACTCCATTCCCTGATTGCACTCCATTTGTTGCATTCACATGTAAAGCGCGGACCATTTGTGGGCGGTGTCAGATGGTCTACTGACACACACACACTCCCACACCATTCTCCAGCATGACCCGGTGTGCGGGCTGTGCCGAGCAGTTTCGAGAGGCCCATCTGCTCGTGGGGTCAATACCACTCACACACATTTATACACACACTCTCGCCCAAAGAGGGAGAGAGAACCATGACTAAAGTGCCACTTAGCTGAATGGGAAAGATTGTTTGCTTAGTGTTGAGTTTCATTTCGAAGGACGGTGCACATGCATGTATCATTTTGGGTCTGCTGCTTTGAGATTTCTGTTGAGTATATGCTGTGCCATGCTTGGTGAAAGTCCTGTGTACCGTTGATTGAAACAGCTGCTGATTAAGTTGATCGTCCTCTGTCATATGTCCCTGTAGACCAGGGCTGCCCAACCCTCTTCCTGGAGCTCTACCATCCTGTGGGTTTTCAGTCCAACCCTAATTTAACACACCTGATTCTACTAATTAGCTGCTCAACAAGACCTTAACTAGCTGAATCAGATATGCTTAATTAGGGTCGGACTGAAAACCTACAGGACAGTTCATCTCCAGGAAGAGGGTTTGGCAGCCCTGCTATAGACCGTCTCATTATATAAACAAACTTCTTGATTTTGTTTCCATTTTTGGGCATTGGAGAAAAACGTGAAGTGGGAAGTGAGTTCTTCCTGCCCTGATAACAATGACCAATAAACATGTGATCTATTGGGAAACAGAGTGCTAGTTCAGCTTATTTGGGGGCTGCAGAGGAGCTGTTGACTAAGTTGTCAGTCTTCTCTCATCTATAGCATATCTCATTTATATTTTTTTTTAACTCACCACAAGCACCCATTCTAAGAAAATAGACTTCTCTATTATCAGAGATAACCTGAGTTCCAGTCAGTTTCGACTGGAGCAAGCTGCTTTGTCAGTGCCGTCATGCCACACGTCTGAACCCAGGCTAGTTGTTTCCCATTTCCCCGTTCTAATCAACTACAGAAACTAAAATGGCTAATAAACCAATTCGACTGATTAGGGAAATGGAGTCATTTATGCGAGGTCACTTGGGCACTGTAAATCTCCCTCTCCATGTCACAGCCCCAGGGCTCGGCCCCTATAGCCTGGGCTCAAGGGGAGCAGCTGAGGTGCTGGCTGTCGCATGGCTTTAAGGTGACGGAATGTAGCCCTCTACCATTCTCTGACCCTTCCACCCTCCTTATACCCCCTCACACCGCCACATGCCCCATTATGAAACCCTGAGCAGATGGCCTGGGACAAAAAGTGTGAGAGATTCCTCCCCCCTACACACACACCCTCCCCTCTAGCATACAGCTCAGCACTACAGCTGGCCCCTATCACACCCATTGTAACCTCTCCTCGAACCCCCCCAACACACAGACACACACACACACTTTCCTGATGCATAAGTTAGCCACGTGCCCCTCAATTAGGCAGAATTGACGACACTTTCGAGAAACGTTCCTTTTTCAGCATATGCAGATACAGCGATTATTCTACCGGTACTTCATTTTGTGAAAATGTGCTTTTTAAATGCGGACATTAGCCAAACGTCGTGTCCTCTGCAGGTAATTCTCCCTTTGACAGTGCAATTGAACCGCGAGCGCTAAAGGGCTATTTGGCAAAGAGCCATTTAATGTAAGTGCTCTCAAGGCCACCGAATGACACTTGTAGAGACAATGACACCATCAGTTGATTGTATATTGAATAGGGAAAATTGAAGTGATATATGCTCCTCAGGGTCAAAAATATGTAGTATTATTAGCAAGCATGAAGTCCAAAGCAAGTGTCCTCCTAGAAAAGTTAATTAACTTTGTATGTGTCCCAGATGGCACCCTACTCCGTATGGGCCCTGTTCAAAAGTACTGCAGTATAGGGAATATGGTGACATTTGGGACACAGCCTCTGTGGCAGAGTATAGAGGCCTTTATCAATATTAGGACGACAATGGGACTTTTAGGCAATAAACTCTGGTTATTTCATTAATGCAGTATACACAAATGGTATGACATGATACATTTAATGGGGGCATGGCTTATCAATGTAGTGCACACCTGTTATTTTTCTGAGACACAACAACATGCATCAAATAGGCACTCGTCTGCCTTTTCAATGTTGTATAATGTCAATGATCTACTGTCTGAAGTTGACCTTTGCATGTTGTTTGTACATTCATTTTGTGTTTGTAAAATGGCCGCAGTCCTTGTGTTTTAGCGCTATCAACAAAAAAATCAAATTTTCTTCTACTCTGCCTTCATAAAGTATTCACACCCCTTGACTTTTTCCACATTTTGTTGTGTTACAGCCTGAATTTTAAATGGATTACATAGAGATATTGTGTCGCTGGCCTACTACACAACACCCCACCATGTCAAAGTGGCATTATGTCTTTTGACATTTTACAAATGAATTCAAAATGAAAAGCTGAAATGCCTAAATAAGTTCAGGAGCAAAAATGTGCTGAACATGTCACATAAAAAGTTGCATGGACTCACTCTGTGTGCAATAATAGTATTTAACATGATTTTTGAATTCTCATCTCTGTACCATACACATATGTAAGGTCCCTCAGTCGAGCAGAGACTGATTCAACCACAAAGACCAGGGAGGTTTTCGAATGCCTCGTAAAGAATGGCACCTATTGGTAGATGTGTAAAAAAAAAAAAAAAGCAGACATTGAATATCCTTTGGAGCATGGTGAAGTTATTAATTACACTTTGGATGGTGTATCAATACACCCAGTCACTACAAAGATACAGGAGTCCTTCCTAACTCAGTTGCCGGAAAGGAAGGAAAATGCTCAGGGATTTCACCATGAGGCCAATGGTGACTTTAAAAAAGTTTAACGACTGTGATAGGAGAAAACTGAGAATGGACAAACAACATTGAAGAAGGAAGCCTGTACACAATAAAAATATTCCAAAACATGCATCCTGTTTGCACTAAAGTAAATCTGCAAAAAATCCGGCGAAGAAATTAACTTTATCTCCTGAATACAAAGCGTTATGTTTGGGGCAAATCCAACACATCACTGAGTACGACTACATATTTTCAAGCATGGTGGTGGCTGCATCATGTTATGGGTATGCTTGTCATCGGCAAGGACTAGGGAGTTTTTTAGAATAAAAATAAACGGAAGCACAGGCAAAATCCTAGATGAAAACCTGGTTCAGTCTGCTTTCCAATAGACACTGGGAGACAAATTAACCTTTCAGCAGGACAATAACCTAAAACACAAGGCCAATTATACACTTTAGTTGTTCCTGAGTGGCTTAGTTAGAGTTCTGAGAGTTCTGACTTAAATTGGTTTGAAAATCTATTGCAAGACTTGAAAATGGCTGTCTAGCAACGATCAACAACCAACTTGACAGAGATTGGAGAATTTATTTCATAATATTGTGCAAATATTGTACAATCCAGGTGTACAAAGCTCTTTGATACTTACCCAGAAAGACTCACAGCTGTAATCGTTGCCGAAGGTGATACTAACATGTATTGACTCAGGGGTGTGAATACTTATGTAAATTTCATATTTCTGTATTTCATTTTCAATAAACTTGCAAAAATGTCTAATAACTTGTTTTCACTTTTTCCTTATGGGGTATTGTGTGTAGATGGGTGAGAGAGAAAAATCTATTTAATCCATTTTGAATTCAGGCTGTAACAAGATGTGGAATACGGGGTATGAATACGTTCTGAATATACATACAGTGCATTTGGAAAGTATTCAGACCCCTTGACTTTTCCCACATTTTGTTACGTTACAGCCTCATCAATCTACACACAATACCCCATAATAACAAAGTGAAAACAGGTTTTTAGAAATGTATGCAAATTTATATTTAAAAAAAAAACTGAACCCTCAGAGGTCCCTTCAGAGGTCATTAAATTCAATATACATCAATAATAATTTTAAAAAAAAGCCGTTTCTGTCTAAAGAGACAAGACTAACAAGGGAAATACATTAACTAATAGTACAGGTAGATGGCAATAAAAACGGTACTACAGAGATACAAAATAAGTTAGAGGAAAAACAAAAAGAACTGGAGGAACTTCTTCAAGAACAATCTAATGTACTCTATTTCAAAAATAAAGCAAACCTCATGGATAATGGAGAAAAATGCACCAAATTCTTCCTGAATCTCCATTACAGGAACGCTACCAAAAATAATAATAATCTATGATTCTCCGAATGATATTTTTAAAGAGGAAGCTAAATATTTTAAGCAGATGTTCTCTTTTGCATTTCATCCTCACCCTCTGAAGGACGATTACTGTAAGGAATTCCCCCACCCCCACCCCACCCAAAAAAGGGAAATTAACAAATGTACAGAAAGAAAAGTGCGAAGGCAAAATTACTGAGGAATAACTTTTTGAGGCTATTAAATCCTTTCAGTCTGGAAAAACCCCAGGGCTTGATGGCATACCGGTAGAGGTATATCAAACCTTTTTTGATATACTCAAGGCTCTATTGTTAGCTTGTTTTAACTACTCCTATAGAAATGGTAGTCTTTCAGGTACTCAGCAGGATGGTCTGATTTGACTATTATTAAAACAAGACCCAGATGGCAAATATAAAGATCCAGTCTAAAAAACTGGAGGCCTCTTACACTTTAATGTTGTGATGTAAAAATACTAGCGAAATGGATAGCACTCAGAATTTAAAAGGTTTTACCAGGTATTGTTCATCCTTTTTACATCGACGATACATTGGAGATAATATACGATAAACTACTAGAATTAATAGAACAACATGAAACATCTAAGAAGCCAGGCCTGGTATTTATGGCGGATTTTGAAAATGCTTATGATAAAGTAAGACTGGATTTTATTTATAAATGCATGGATTTTTCAATTTCGGTGATTCTCTTATAAAATGGCTAAAAGTAGTGTATAGCAACCCCAGGTGTAAAATATTAAATAGCGGATTGTTCTCAGAGAGTTTTGAATTGTCAAGAGGAGTTAGGCAAGGGTGTCCGCTGTCACCACATCTATTCGTTATGGCCATCGAAATTCTAGCTATTAAAATCAGATCAAATAACAACATTAGAGGATTAGAAATCCAAGACTTAAAAACAAAGGTGTCCATGTATGCTGATTACTTTTCTGGATTCTCTGGACTAACAATTAATTATGATAAGAGTACAATATTAAGTATTGGATCTTTAAAAAATACAACTTTTACATTACCCTGCAGTTTACCTATAAAATGGGCTGATGGTGAAGTAGACATACTTGGTATTCATATCACAAAACATACTTGGTCAGCACATGCCTGGAGCACATGTCCTGGTAATTTGTCTGGCCCAGCGGCCTTGGGAATGTTGACATGTTTAAAGGTCTTGCTCACATCGACTGTGGAGAGAGTGATCCCAGTCGTCCGGAACAGCTGATGCTCTCATGAATGCCGCAGTGTTGCTTGCATCGAAGCGAGCATAGAAGTGATTTAGCTCGTCTGGTAGACTCGTGTCACTGGGCAGCTCGCGGCTGTGCTTCCCTTTGTAGTCTGTAATAGTTTGCAGGCCCTGCCACATCCGACGGGCGTCGGAGTCGGTGTAGTACGATTCAATCTTAGTCCTGTATTGAAGCTTTGCCTGGTTGATGGTTCGTCAGAGGGCATAGCAGGATTTCTTATAAGCTTTCGGGTTAGAGTCCCACACCTTGAAAGAGGCAGCTCTACCCTTTAGCTCAGTGCGAATGTTGCCTGTAATCCATGGCTTCTGGTTAGGGTATGTACAGTGCCTTGCAAAAGTATTCACCCCCCTGGCGTTTTTCCTATTTTGTTGCATTACAACCTGTAATTTCAATTGATTTTTATTTGGATTTCATCAAATGGACATACACAAAATAGTCAAAATTGGTGAAGTGAAATGAAAAAAATAACTTGTTTAAAAAATAAATTAAAAAACGAAAAAGTGGTGTGTGCATTTGTATTCACCCCCTTTGCTATGAAGCCCCTAAATAAGATATGTTGCAACCAATTACCTTCAGAAGTCACATAATTAGTTAAATAAAGTCCACATTTGTGCAATATAAGTGTCACATGATCTGTCACAGGATCTCAGTATATATACACCTGTTCTGAAAGGCCCCAGAGTCTGCAACACCACTAAGCAAGGGGCACCATGAAGACCAAGGAGCTCTCCAAACAGATCAGGCACAAAGTTGTGGAGAAGTACAGATCAGGGTTGGGTTATAAAAAAATATTCTAAACTTTGAACATCCCACGGAGCACCATTAAATCCATTATTAAAAAATGGAAAGAATGTGGTACCACAACAAACCTGGCAAGAGAGGACCGCCCACCAAAACTCACAGACCAGGCAAGGAGGGCATTAATCAGAGAGGCAACAAAGAGACCAAAGATAACCCTGAAGGAGCTGCAAAGCTCCACAGCAGAGATTGGAGTATCTGTCCATAGGACCACTTTAAGCTGTACACTCCACAGAGCTGGGCTTTACGAAAGACTGGGCAGAAAAAAGCCATTGCGTAAAGAAAAAAAACAAGCAAACGCATTTGTTGTTCGCCAAAAGGCATGTGGGAGACTCCCCAAACATATGGAAGAAGGTACTCTGGTTAGATTAGACTAAAATTTAGCTTTTTGGCCATCACGGAAAACGCTATGTCTGGCGCAAACCCAACACCTCTCTTTACCCCGAGAACACTATCCCCACAGTAAAGCATGATGGTGGCATCATCATTCTGTGGGTATGTTTTTCATCGGCAGGGACTGGGAAAGTGGTCAGAATTGAAGGAATGATGGATGTCGCTAAATACAGGGAAATTCTTGACGGGAACCTGTTTCAGTCTTCAAGAGATTTGAGACTGGGGCGGAGGATCACCTTCCAGCAGGACAATGACCCTAAGCATACTGCTAAAGCAACACTCCGGTGGTTGGGGAAACATTTAAATGTCTTGGAATGGCCTAGTCAAACCCAGACCTCAATCCAACTGAGAATCTGTGGAATGACTTAAAGATTGCTGTACACCAGCGGAACCTATCCAACTTGAAGGAGCTGGAGCAGTTTTGCCTTGAAGAATGGCCAAAAATCCCAGTGGCTAGATGTGCCAAGCTTATAGAGACATACCCAAAAAGACTTGCACCTGTAATTGCTGCAAAAGGTGTCTCTACAAAGTATTGTCTCCGGGGGGGTGAATAGTTATGCACACTCAAGCTTTCTGTTTTTTTGTCTTATTTCTTGTTTTTTTCACAATAAAAAATATTTTGCATCTTGAAAGTGGTAGGCATGTTGTGTAAATCAAATGATACAACACCCCCCCAAATCTATTTTAATTCCAGGTTGTAAGGCAACAAAATAGAAAAAATGCCAAGGGGGTGAATACTTTCGCAAGCTACTGTACGTACAGTCACTGTGGGGACAACGTCCTCGATGCACTACCAACAGGACATTCAAAACTGTAATATCTTATGCTTCACGGAGTCGTGGCTTAACGACGACATTATCAATAACTGAGTGTATGTAAACTCCTGACCCACTGGGAATGTGATGAAAGAAATAAAAGCTGAAATAAATAATTCGCTCAACTATTATTCTGACATTTCACATTCTTAAAATAAAGTGGTGATCCTAACTGACCTAAGACAGGGAATTTTTACTAGGATCAAATGTCAGGAATTGTGAAAAACGGAGTTTAAATGTATTTGGCTAAGGTGTATGTAAACTTACGACTTCAACTGTATATATACATTTGCAAAAAATTATAGAAAACAGTTTTGCTTTGTCATTATTGTAACGCTCGTCTTCCTTCTCTTCTGAGGAGTAGTAGGAAGGATCGGAGGACAAATGCGCAGCGTGGTAAGTGTCCATATTTTAATAAAGAAATAGAACACTGAAACAAAAACAACAACGTCAACGAACGAAAACGAAACAGTCCCGTATGGAAAGACACAGGAACAATCACCCACAACACACAATGACAAACAGGCTACCTAAATATGGCTCCCAATCAGAGACAACGACTGACACCTGCCTCTGATTGAGAACCATATTAGGCCAAACACATAGAAACAGAATAACATAGAAAAGGGAACATAGACTACCCACCCAACTCACACTCTGACCATACTAAAACAAAGACATAACAACATAACTAAGGTCAGAACGTGACAATTATGGGGAATTGTGAGCAGATTGATGACGGAAAACATTTGAATGCCCTGTATTTTGTACCTGTTTTGTATCATTATTGTTCAATAAGAGAAAAAATATCACAAGTACTATTGAAATGAATGTCTCATGTAGTACAGTACTACTGTGTTTCTCCTATTGTCTGTCTGTACTGCTCTACCATCCATCCAGATCTGGCATCATGTCACAGCTTTCTCGTTATAATGCACCTCATTCTCTCTTTTTCTGCACTTTTCATTTTCGGCAGCATCTGTAGCGTGGGCCTCCCAGTTCCCTGGGGGAGCCGGTCCTCCTCACGCCACGGCAACGGGCGGATGCCACGGAGAGAGACCGGTGGGACGGAGGGAATGACAGGTTTGATTGATGACCCCCGAAACGGAGAGGAGAGAGAAGGACAGAATCTTTTTATCAGGTTTGAGGCTCGACTAGATTAAAATGTAGTTGTACAACCACCCTTTGGCCCCGGCAGCCCCCAGTCCCACTCCAACTCCCCCCCATCACAACACCTGATGGGTAGAAGTTTTTCTCATCTTCCGTAACCTCTCATCAGACCTCCTTGCTTTAATATCTTTGGGTGGGATGGGGGCGGTGAGGATAGAGTTTATTGTAAATGCCTTTTCAAGTTACTTTTCAAGTATGGGTTTTGTCATGTGCTTGTCCTATGCAGAATCCTTGTGGACATTGTAGTATTGTTTCTCCAAACAGAAATTCAATTCTGCTCCAAACGAAAGTTGAGGTTTTGCCATGTGTTTGTCCTGTACAGAATCCCCTAGGATTGTCTCTCCCAGCAGACATAGAGCTGAAGTCAACAAAATGTTTGTATGTGTTACATTAAGTGTATGACCAAACTAAAATATTTTTTTTTATTCTACATTTTCAAGTCAGCACATACTCATAAATGAGTGAGTGAAGGGAACAAGTGTAGTGAAAGTGAAAGCAAGTTCATTCTTCTCTTTTCTCCGATTCACTCACTGGTAACTGCTGATTAAATGGAAAAGACAATCAGGCTCATTCATTGGCTTGCAGCTGTCTCATTGTCAGGTGGTGAAGAAAGCGACTTGAGCGAAGTGCTGAAAAGACATTCTTAGTGAAAAGAACCAGGATTTGTTTTGCAGAGGGTCCTCCACTAATGACTGGATGCGATTAGCACAAATTATCTCACTTATCGCTACTAAAACAGACCCCAATAGCCACTCTCCCGTTACACACTCTGTGGCCCTATTTACTATGTAGTAAGCTAGTCAAATGGGGCACAGTCGCACACAAGATTAATCAATTATGTATAGAGGAAAAACACACAAATGCGAAAACCAAACATGTGCAATGTATATCTTCACCGATTGCAATGTATATCTTCACCGATTCCCAGGGTTGCACATTTTCTACAATTAACTTGTGCCTTCTATGAAAAGAGTCATGTTTTTCCCCTAATGGAAATAAAACAAAATAAGGCATATCGGCTATATATACATATATATACAGTACCAGTCAAAAGTGGACACACCTACTCATTCAAGGGTTTTTCTTTATTTGTACTATTTTTCCCTTTGCTTATTTGAGTTGTTCTTGCCATAATATGGACTTGGTCTTTTACCAAATAGGGCTGTCTTCTGTATACCATCCCTACCTTGTCACAACACAACTGATTGGCTCAAACGCATTAAGAAGGAAAGAAATTCCACAAATGAACTTTTAACAAGGCATACCTGTTAATTGAAATGCATTCCAGATGACTAGCTCATGAAGCTGGTTGAGAGACTGCAAAGAGTGTGCAAAGCTGTCATCAACGCAAAGGGTGGCTCTAACTAAGAAATGTTAGTGAAAAATAGCAGCTGGGAGTATCTCAGAAATGTAAACTATGTGAATGTAAAATGTATGTAAACAACATATCAAATGCATTACCAATGTAGAATATTCAGAAGTGGTTTATGCTCGAAGGATACACATTGCAATATGACACCCTCCATTCTTTACATCTAAATCAATCTGTATGGGTTATAGCTACAATCACATTTTAAAGCATCAGTCTTCAGAAAGTATTCATACCCCTTGACTTATTCCACATTTTGTTGTGTTACAGCCTGAATTCAAAATGGATGAAATATTTTATTCCCACCGATCTACACACAATACCTCATGATGACAAAGTGAAAACATGTTTTAGAAATGTTTGCACATTTATTGAAAATTAAATACAGAAATATGTCATTTACTTAAGTATTCTCAACCCTAAGTCAATACATTGTGGAATCACCATTGGCAGTGATTACAGCTGTGTCTTTCTGGGTAAGTCTGTAAGTGCTTCCCACAACTGGATTGTGCAACATTTGCCCATTATTCTTTTCAAAATTCTTCAAGCTTTGTCAAATTGGTTGCCGATAAATCTTAATCCGTATAAATTCAAGCTGCAACACAACAACATGTGGAAAAAGTAAAGGGGTGTGAATACTTTCTGAAGGCACTGGATATTGCCATTTGTTAAAATCCATATCCCCACTTATATAATCATATAAAAATACATTATCAAAGAAGATGATATTTATGAAATTAAATTATTTTAATCAGCATTTAGCCTTTGAAGATTAAAATATCAGAAGGTGGGGAGGAAGAGGCACATAACAGTTTTTTGGGGGGCAGTCAGCAATAAAATGTTAGCTACTTCATTGGAAGACAATAGGGGACAAGATGTTGTGTGTAGTGTCACCCACATGCTTCAGCGGTGCTATTGTCTGCTCTCTCTCTCTGTGTGGAGCGATGAAGGGGTGAAAGAGATGGGGTGAGAGGAGGGGGAGTTGACTGGGGTTGGCTGCAGTGTGTGTGTGTGCGCTCGTGAGTGTGTGTGTGGGTGCTTGTGCGGGGATGCACAGACGGCTCGTGGTAATTTGATGTGTGTCCCCGGGGATGTTTGATGGATTAATGCTAAGTAGGCTCCCTTTTCCAAAGGCACCACCTGATCTTTGGGGGTTCGTGCCCCATATAAAAGCCTGCGCTAGTGCTGAGCTCAGCTAGTCTAGCCATCTCCTCTCCTCTCTCTCACACTGTCTCTATCTCTCTATCTCCACTTTCTTTCTTCCTCTGTCTTTACTTTCCTCTTTGGCTTTCACTTTTTCCTAGCACTTTCTCTTCTGTTCTTTCGGTTTCCATTCTTTCTGGCATTCAGACTGAGGCTATTCAGACTATTCAGGCCTGGGAGTTTTAGTAGTGAGGGAAATCTCAGAGCATCCGTTGGCGTCATTCACCTCCATTTTGGCTTTCTTTGACTTGGGGCCTTTTCTAAAGGGCTGTCCTGAAGTAGTGTGCAGCTCTTTGGCTTTTTCCTGTGTTGTTTTTTTCTTCATATGTGGCATTAGGACCAGCCCATCAAGAAAATGCCACGTTCCTTTTTGGTGAAGCAACTGAAGGTCCACGATTACTCCTCCTCCAATCATCAGCATCACTCGGACGGATCGTACACGCTCACACGTGCCATCACCGAGTCCGCCACCAACTTGGCGGTCCGTTTGAGTGAAAATGGTGAGTTGAGATTACTTAACATTTCTGTCTACACATTGCAAACATGTAGTAAAAAAGCACATTTTTATTGTTAATGTGCTTGTTGTATATAGTTTAGAGTTGTAGGTTTTCAAAAAAAATGAAATAGTGTATTTGTTCAGAAATGGAATGAAAAACATACTTGTTAAATTTGTTTTATAAATGGACCAACCCCTTGATACATGTTTTTCCTTAAGCCTGTGATGTTGCTATTTAATCCCCCCACCCCCTTCCCCCCACCCCTCCACCGGCCAACCCTCCCCAACCCAGTCCGCCCCATGCCTCCAGTGACGCTAAATAGTATTCAGGTCACTCTGGACCAATCAGTTTAATACCACGCAGATCACACAACAGGCTTTGGCTTTAATACTATTGTGTACATGCATAATGGTACACATGGATGCGTGCATTAGGCTCAAAATCCCATCCAAGCCTTTGTGAGGTCTAAAACCTTTCCACCACCACCAGAAAGCAGATATCCACATGTGACTGGTTTGTCCTTAGCTGGTGCTGTTGCCCTTGAGCCTTTATCTGTTATCACACCCCCACCCCCTCCAGTCCTCTAGCTCTTCATCCCTTCATCTCATCTGATCTTACAGGATGCGAGATACACACGGGGAGGTCAAATTGTAGCAATTCAAAACCCTCTCTTTCTCTCTCTAAAATCCATTGACAAAATACCGTTCATTTTCTGATAAACTGACAAAACTCAATGTTAAATGGTAAAAAAAATTGTATTCATTTGAAAATATAAACTCAAATGGAAAAGGGCAACATGCTTTATGTAACATCATTAGTTTATCATTGATACAAAAAAATGAGAGGGGAGTGCAATCAACCTTAGATGTATACGAGGTTTTGTCAATTGATGCTATGATTTCAGGAAAAAACACTTCCATAGAAATGTGTGGTGTGTTGTTATTGGAATGTCCATCATAACTACAGAGCTTTGGCTCGCAGGATCATTTGTTCCCAGAATTAGGATGCCAGCTGTCTGGTTCCCTTTGTGTTGCAAGGGGGAGCATAATATATTGTGCACTGCTGTAAAGATCAGCCTATAACCCCCCTTCGCCTCCCCCTTTCCATTCCCATCCCCAAATCACACTGCACCTGTCATTCAATCTACCCATTACCATACTCACAAGCACTTTCAACACGCCACAGATGGAGAATGATCTGATTAAAATGATTTAGCGCTTTGTGGGATTTCTCTACTGAGACATTCAGTTTTGTTTTGGCCCCCACTACGATAACAGATTTAGATATGGTGGCATGGGATGGGATGGCGACAGGTGTATCAGTTGTGGAGAACTAACAAGTGTGTTTAATTTTATGACTGTTGTGTCCATGTCAGTGCATAGAACTTGCATTTAGTCTGTGATGGTCTTTTTGATAGCTAGTAATGATAGTCCTTGTATGTGTCCCAAATGGCACCCTATTACCTACATAGTGCACTAGTTTTGACCAGAGCCCTGTGGGTCCTGTTCAAAAGTAGTGCACTATATAGGGAATAGGGTGCCATTTGGGGTGCATTACTTGTTTTGAGCCGGATGAGTATTGATCGGTGCAAGAGTGTGCACTGAAGAGTCATTCATATTTAATTCGCAAAGCTTGCTGAACCAAGCACTTGCAAATGGTTTCCTGTATACAGTTTCATATTGATCCGCAGTGCATGGAAGACTCAGATCAGCTGTCTTTCACTCAATGGCTCAACAATAAAAAAAAAAAATGCTTTCAACTGGAATCAGAAAGAATGCTGGAATCATAAAACCATAGAATCTTAGACCAAAAAAACATATCTTGTGAAATGCATTTTGTAAAAATCTGTATAAAGGCTATACATTTAAAATGCCACAATTGTTGCCAAAAATGCACTTATTTATTCCAAATCTGTCTCTTCCAAACCTGCTACAGGCTACATCCAGGATTATGTCATCCCCTCAATATGCCAGAGCACAAAGGATCCTGGCTCGAGGAGGCAGACCGGGCTCTCCGCGGGGCCCCTGTACTCCCCAGGGAGCACAGGGGGCAGCGGGGGGGAGGACTACTCCGACCATGACATGGAGCAGCCCGACAGCCCCTGCTCAGGCATGACCACCGAGTCGGACAGTAGCAGCTACACGGTGGACGCCTTCCTCATCTCTGACGGCCGCTCTCGGAGAAGGGCCAACCACAGGAAAACAAAAACCAAAGGTGAGGAGAGAAACAGCATTGCAGAAGTGGGCTCCACAGGATCCACAGGGTCCAAGGCTGCCAAAGGGAAGCCCGGAAAGTCTAAGGGACCGGGGCGCCACACGTGCAGCGAATGCAGCAAGACCTACGCCACCTCGTCCAACCTGAGCCGTCACAAGCAGACACACCGCAGCCTGGAAGGACAGCAGGCTAGGAAGTGCCCCACGTGCCATAAGGCCTACGTGTCCATGCCGGCGCTGGCCATGCACATGCTCACCCACGACCTGCGGCATGAGTGTGGAGTGTGCAGCAAGGCGTTTAGCCGACCGTGGCTGCTGCAGGGTCACATGCGCTCGCACACGGGCGAGAAGCCGTTCGCCTGTGCCCACTGCGGCAAAGCGTTTGCGGACCGCTCCAACCTGCGTGCCCACATGCAGACGCACTCGGCCTTCAAGCACTATGATTGCAAGCGCTGCGGCAAGAGCTTTGCACTGAAGTCCTACCTGATCAAGCATTACGAGTCGGCCTGCTTCAAGGGCTCCGGAGACGAAGAGGACTGCTGTCCCGAGGACTGATCAGAGATTTACACCATATCAGCTTATTTACCCAGGTCTGTTTCACTGAGATAATATCTCCTGTACAAGAGAGACCAATATTGTGTTCATTCGGGCAGTGTTTCCCAACTCCAGTCCTTGATTACCACCAACAGTACACATTTTTATTGTATGTCCAGACAAATACACCTCATTCAACTCATCAAGGGCTTGATGATTTGTTGACAAGTTGAATCTGTTGGGGGTACTCGAGGACTGGAGTTGGGAAATATTAGGGCATGTAACAGAATTTTTTAAAAACACATCACAACTGAAAATGAAAATGAGGGTTAAACTTTTTTAAATTATTGGACTTATCCAGATAGTCCCTCACCTTGTTTCAGTCTGTTTTCTTCCATTTGGTGCCTAATGAACACAACCCTGGTCCAAGACTGCACTCCTCACCACTCGTCTTCCTCTTCCTGCTTTTTGATAGAGAGCAATAATAATGTAAATGAGGGTTGTTCAAGAACATGGAAGATAACTGACGATGATGACTGAATAACATTAAAATGTTAATATTTTTTATTCTATAATTGTTTTATGGATTCTTATTAATTTATTTGCAATAATTTACATTCCAGTATTATTTAATATGCCAATTAGCTCTTAATTTCCCTGCAACATGTCTTCCACGATAAACAGTTGTGTATTTATTAATTTAATGTATTTATGTATTTATTTATCAAATGATAAATGTATTGGTTAACTAGGTTGTTAATTCATTATAAATGTATTTATTTATTTGATTTATGAATTGAACATCTTATAAAATGCTGTAATATATTTCTGAGATAAAGTAGCCCTATATCTGGTCTCATTCACAACAATTGTTGATATATCCATGTTCTACATAGGAAATGCTCAATATGCTCTTTTGTTTTTGAATCTATGCACAGGCTATAAGTGTAAGCTACATTGTAATACTTAGACATGAGAAGCCAGTTAATTTGTTACACCATTATTATGAAGGATTGGTACCATTAATTATTTGCCCTATGTAAGGCTGTTGAATTTGAATTGTACTAAACTTTGTATGTAATCGGGAAAAGCTATGAACTTTTCAATTACCAAGTCATATCAATAATTAAAAGATGATATTTTCACTAAGTTGCTCTCTGTGCCCTGTGCCATTTTCAAGGCGTCAACTATCATCAACTCAACACACATGATCACTCGAGCAGTGGCGGCCGGTGCCGTTTAAGATGAGGGAGGATGATAATTTTTTTATGTTTTATGAGCATGGCGTTGTTTCTATTACAGCATATTGAATGACTGTCATTCATATTCCATTCACCCAGCTCAATGTAACATCGATAGTTTTGGGCTACTACAAGATACTCAAATTTTCCCTATACCCATCATGAGGTTGGTACAACCTAGCCTATGAATGAAAGTTTACAACGCAGTTCGAGAGAAATTTGAGTAATCAAGGTGACAGACAGTGACATATTCAATCCCGGCTTGCACATTCTTGCCTGCATCTAGCTGATTTAGGTCGTAATCGTTACTCCAAAAGTTGCAAATGAGAGTTGGATAATTTCAGGAATGTTTATTCCCATTTCATTACGTTTGCTTCCGTTTAAGAAACGTTTTTCAACAGAATCGGGGGAATGAATACGCCCCTGATCACATGAAAACACAGTTCACTTTCATACCAGTCACATACAAACAGTATGATCATTTGCTCATTGTATACAGTACCAGTCAAAAGTTTATACACACCTACTCATTCCAGAGTTTTCTTAATTCTTACTATTTTCTACAATGTAGAATAATAGTGAAGACATCAAAACAAAATATATTTTATATTTGAGATTCTTCAAAGTAGCCACCCTTTGCATTGATGACAGCTTTGCACACTCTTGCCATTCTCTCAACCAGCTTCATGAGGTAGTCACCTGGAATGCATTTCAATTAACAGGTGTGCCTTGTTAAATGTTCATTTGTAGAATGTCTTTCCTTCTGAATGCGTTTGAGCCAATCAGTTGTGTTGTGACAAGGTAGGGTTGGTATACAGAAGATAGCCCTATTTGATAAAAGACCAAGTCCATATTATGGCAAGAACAGCTCAAATAAGCAAAGAGAAACACCAGGCAATCGTTACTTTAAGACATGAAGGTCAGTCAATGCGGAAAATTTCAAGTGCAGTCGCAAAAACCATCAGGCGCTATGATGAAACTGGCTCTCACGAGGACCGCCACAGGAAAGGAAGAGTTACCTCTGCTGCAGAGTATAAGTTCATTAGAGTTACCAGCCTCAGAAATTGCAGCCCAAATAAATGCTACACAGAGTTCAAGTAACAGAGGCATTGCAACATCAACTGTTCAGAGGAGACTGCGTGAATCAGGCCTTCATGGTCGAATTGCTGCAAAGAAACCACTACTAAAGGACACCAATAATAAGAAGAGACTTGCTTGGGCCAAGAAACACGAGCAATGGACATTAGACTGGTGGAAATCTGTCCTTTGGTCTGATGAGTCCAAATTAGAGATTTTTGGTTCCAACCGCCGTGTCTTTGTGAGATGCAGAGTAGGTAAACGGATGATCTTTGCATGTGTGGTTCCCACCGTGAAGCATGGAGGAGGAGGTGTGATGGTGCTTTGCTGGTGACACTGTCATGATTTATTTAGAATTCAAGGCACACGTAACCAGCATGGCTACCACAGCATTCTGCAGCAATATGCCATCCCATCTGGTTTGCGCTTAGTGGGACTATCATTTGTTTTTCAACAGGACAATGACCCCACACCTCCAGGCTGTGTAAGGGCTATTCGACCAAGAAGGAATGTGATGGAGTGCTGCATCAGATGACCTGGTCTCAACCCAATTGAGATGGTTTGGAATGAGTTGGACTACAGAGTGAAGGAAAAGCAGCCAACAAGTGGTGGGAATATGTGGGAACTCCTTTAAGACTGTTGGAAAAACATTCCAGGTGAAGCTTGTTGAGAGAATGCCAAGTGTATGCAAAGTTGTCATCAATAATCTAAAATCTATTATGATTTGTTTAACACTTTTTTGGTTACTACATGATTCCATATGTGTTATTTCATAGTTTTAATGTCTTCACTACTATTCTACAATGTAGAAAATAGTAAAAATAAAGAAAAACTCTTGAATGAGTATGTGTGTCCAAACTCTTACTCTCACCTTTTCCCTTCACTTGTGGACTTCTGTGAACAGCACATCAGCTGTCTGTGATCAGAAGAACAAACCTTTCTAAGCCAAACCTTCATATCATAACCGCTAACTGCTACACATAGCTAATATGGTGACAACGATGTAGGCTAACACCATAGTCAACATAGCTACTAGAGGTTAGTAAACCCGCTATAATCATGCAGTACAGTGTACAGTCAAGCAAGCAATTTAGCAGTTAAACCTGGGGGGACACCCGTGGCAATAAATTAATAAAACCAAACGTTTACCTTGACTTGGAAGAGTTCCAGTGTTGCATATCCAGCTAGCTAACATAGCATCCCTCTCTGTTTGAGCCAGGTGTTTCAGTAGGCTAAACTAGCTAGCTGCATTTGCTAGCTAAGTGAAAGTAAAAAATAAAATAAAAATAGAAATATAGCTAACTCTCAACTTTTCTCTTACTTCTCCTTCATTTTTAAAGGAATGATTTTGTTCAAAACTGTTGAACTATTATCTTTCTCGCTCTTTGAGTCAACTACTCATCACATTTTATGCCCTGCAGTGCTACTGTAGGTAGCTGTAGCTTATGCTTTCAGTACTAGATTCATTCTCTGATCCTTTGATTGGGTGGACAACATGTCAGTTCATGCTGCAAGAGTTCTGATAGGTTGGAGGACATCCTCCAGAAGTTGTCATAATTGCTGTGTAAGTCTATGGAAGGGGGTGAGAACCATGAGCCTCCTAGGTTTTGCATTGAAGTCAATGTACACAGAGGAGGACGTTACCCTACAGAGTGCTGTTGAGGCTCCTGCAGACCTGCATTGCAAAACAATGTGTTTTAATCCATTATTTGGTGACATAAATATATTTAGTATAGTTTTATCTAAAAAGGATAATTTTTTTATTGTTTCATTATTTTTATGAAATTCACTGAGGAGGATGGTTCACACCTTCCTCCTCTGAGGAGCCTCCACTGCACTCGAGGTAACATGAATCGACACATAAACCATCAAGGAAACAAAAAGTATGAATTCATTCAGAATATATCTTACTTGAATCATAGTTGCTTTACCTAACAACTTTGTGTTAAATAAACGAACAAATAAGGCAACAGTAAACATGTCGTCTCCCAGGCCAATTAGTAACAACAATTCAAGCTCAAAGGGCACAGGAGACATGTTTGTTAAAAGTTTCGAATTTCAGTTGATTACTATAGGGCCCCTCTTGGGCCAATCAGTGTAATTTTATAAATGTGTATCTCTATGGTAAGATGCATCATTCACCCAAGTTTTTTCAAAATTGGGCCATTGGTGTCTTAGATATAGGAACGGACAGAGACAGATCCATACAGTGGCAAGAAAAAGTATGTGAACGCTTTTGAATTACCTGTATTTCTGCATAAATTGGTCATCAAATTTGATCTGATCTTCATCTAAGTCACAACAATGGACAAACACTTTCTGCTTAAACTAATAACACACAAACAATTATACGTTTTCATGTCTTTATTGAACACACCATATAAACATTCACAGTGCAGGGTGGGAAAAGTATGTGAACCCTTGGATTTAATAACTGGTTCACCCTCCTTTGGCAGCAATAACCTCAACCAAATGTTTTCTGTAGTTGCGGATCAGACCTGCACAACAGTCAGGAGGAATTTTGGACCATTCCTTTATACAGAACTGTTTCAGTTCAACAATATTCTTGGGATGTCTGGTGTGAACCGCTCTCGAGGTCATGCCACAGCATCTTAATCAGGTTGAAGTCAGGACTCTGACTGGGCCACTCAAGAAGGCATATTTTCTTCTGTTGAAGCCATTCTGTTGTTGATTTACTTCTGTGTTTTGGGTTGTATCACCCAACTTCTGTTGAGCTTCAATTGGCAAACAGATAGCCTTACATTCTCCTGCAAAATGTCTTGATAAACTTGGCAATTAATTTTCCCGTCGATGATAGCAAGCTGTCCAGGCCCTGAGGCAGCAAAGTAAATTATGTTAGCTCTTGAGTGGTGCAGCAGTCTAAGGCACTGCATTTCAATGCAAGAGGGGTCACTGCAGTCCCTAGTTCAAATCCAGGCTGCATCACATCTGACCGTGATTGAGAGTCCCATACATAGGCGGCGCACAATTGGCCCGGGGTAGGCCGTCATTGTAAATACGAATTTGTTCTTAACTGACTTGTCTAGTTAAATAAAGGATAATATTTAAAAAAGCAGCCCCAAACCATGATGCTCCCTCCACCATACTTTACAGTTGGGATGAGGTTTTGATGTTGGTGTGCTGTGCCTTTTTTTCTCCACACATAGTGTTGTGTGTTCCTTCCAAACAACTCAACTTTAGTTTCATCTGTCCACAGAATATTTTGCTAGTAGCGCTGTGGAACATCCAGGTGCTCTTTTGTAAACTTCAGACATGCAGCAATGCAGCAATTTTTTTTTTGGACAGCAGTGGCTTCTTCCGTGGTGTCCTCCCATGAACACCATTCTTGTTTAGTGTTTTACGTATCATAGACTCGTCAAAAAAGATGTTCGCATGTTCCAGAGATTTCTCTAAGTCTTTAGCTGACATTCTTCTTAACCTCATTGAGCATTCTGCGCTGTGCTATTGCAGTCATCTTTGTAGGAT